>NW_020854036.1:7873-19592 GCF_000972845.2 Larimichthys crocea | reverse complement strand
ATTAACACATCAGGATGTGTTTAGCTGCACGATCCGACTCTGGAATGGGCTCAGGATAAACCCTACCGCCAGCTATGTCGTTACCCATGATAAAACCAACGCCATCAATGGGAAAAGCTAGCGGACACCCACATGAAAATAACCAGTTGCCAGCTCCGACTGCACATGGATCCGATGCAGTGGTGCGGGGATGAGACCCATCTCAATTCCCCTAACCACAGTACTGGCGTCAGACTTGGTACCAGGTGGCAACACACTGGACAGAATGAGGGATGGGGAGGCAGGCAGTGTCACGTAGCACAGTCACTAGCCGCTGGTCCTCGGTGTGTCTGTAGGCGTGTAGGTCCAGAAATGGTGACATCCAATGGGCATCCACGAATGCCAGGACGCTCCAGTACCGGGTCAAAGCTTTGATTTATTTTGTTACACAGAGATAATGAATCTTGTCGTGCGCTACACGAACTTACATGGGAGAAGAATGATCCATGGATGGACGGACCTTGATGCCACCACAATTCGGGCATACATCAGGCTCCTTCTTTTGGCGGCGTGTACAGGTCCCGTGGTGAAGCCACCCTCAGCCTCTGGGATACCGAGTCCGGACAGCACATTTTCCAGGCGGCCATGTCACGGAAAATGTTCGTAATGATCAGCAGGGTCCTGCGTTTTGATGACCACCTGTCCAGACCGCGGCAACGGGCAAATGACAAGCTCGACGCGGTTAGGGAGTTCTGGGACCTGTGGATAGCCCGGCTTCCGCTCATGTTCAACCCTGGAACTGATGAGCAACTGGTGCCATACCGGGGACGGTGCAACTTTAGGCAGTACATGCCCATGAAGCTGGGCCGGTATGGCCTGAAAATGTGGGTAACATGTGACATGGAGACATCCTACGCCTGGAGGATTGCAGTCTACACCGGGAGATCAGCTGGTGCGCCACCAAGGCAGGAGGGTTATCTTAGAGATGACGGAGGGCCTGAGTGGCGCGACTGTCATATGTGACAATTTTTTTTCACACATTTGGATTCACAGCGACACACACCGTGTTGTCGTACTGCCCAAAGCGGGGAAAAAATGTGCTTCTGATGAGCACAAAGCACCAGGTCCCAGAAATCTCCAGCGGGGAGAAAAGGAAGCCAACCATGATCCTCGATTATAACCGCTGCAAGGGGGGAGTGGACATCATGGATGAGGTATGTTTACGCAATCCATAAACACACACACATGTTTATATATTATTATTTTATTTTTATTATTTTTCGGAATTTATGTGCTATGTTATATGTCTGAAATGTTGTACTATTCAGCATTTCTTATGTATAAAACATGTTTCATTATCTTTGTTCTGATTCTGTTCCTTTTTTCCTTATTTCCTTTTTTGTTTTGTAGATGATTGCAACATACTCATGCAGAAGGAAGACCAGACGGTGGCCCTTGGCGATCTTCTTCAATGTAGTGGACATCAGTGCCCTGAACGGGTACATCATATGGAAAGCCATCAATCCCACGTGGAATCAGGGAAAGTTATTCAAACATAGGGTCTTCCTTGAGGAGCTGGGGAAGGCACTGATAGTCCCACAGATGGCATAGAGACAGTGCCTCCCTAAAGCACCAGGTCTGGCCAGCCTCGTCTTACAGGCTCAGACTGGCCCAAGTAAGCGCACCACGGGAACAACCCCCCGCACCTCCAGGGCAAGGAGGCAGTGTGCGCTCTGCAAAGTCAGAAGGGTTGTATTGTCTACATGCATAAAATGTGCTCAACCACTGTGCAAGGAGCATTACTGCACAATCTGCAGCTCCTGCCTCCCATGAAATGTTGTGTACTGTTATATTGTTGTTGTTTATTATTGTTATTCATATTGTTCTTGATCCGTTTTGTTTTATGTAATAATAAATAGTGGAAATGTCAATACGTGAGGTTCTTTGTTACAGCACAAAAAAGGTAAAAAAAAAAATCATTAATATTTGATATATGATTAGGACTGATGCTGGTTTAAAAAATATTTTAAAATTTTCAAAAAAATAATAATTTATAAGATTTTTATAGCTTGATATGTTCATGCACATGTAGTGGCTTTGTACTCTCTCTCGTTGCGTTGTGTATTTCACAGAAGAAGGCCGTCACTTTTGGCAAACTTGTCGTTTATTTCGGACATCTGGCAGAAGGATCAACACATAACGTCAGTCCCATTTCCCTCAGACACACAACACACGTCGGGGAGACAGCAAGGTCCGACTGCCCAATTAGTATTAAAATTAACATACATAAAGAACAAAATGTAATATACCTGGCAGAAGGATCAACACATAACGTCAGTCCCATTTCCCTCACACACACAACACACGTCTGAAAAATATAAAATGAAAAGAAAGTACAGGTTAGCTAACCATGTGCAATTAATCTGAAACAATAGCGGAGCTCACAACTCATGCACCTACCGGGGAGACAGCAAGGTCCGACTGCTGCTCTCAACCGGGATGTACGACCCTAAACTACAGGGGTGCTGCCTTCAAGGTCAATAGGACAATTAAGTGTGTGTGAGTTTTTATGGCAAGTGGAATCATCTTCACCTTAACTCCGTTACACACACATTTATGTGTGGAAGGGTCTTTAACGTAATTATTTTATGAAATGTGACACTAAAAAAATAAATAATGCATATAAACAAATATTGCTGCTCATCTTTGACATACACCAAGATGCAATAATCAAAACATTAATAATCCAGTTTGCATAAAGTATATTGAAAATAAGTAATTTTTTTGTTTTTTTAGACCAAAAAAATGGAGGTGTACTGTATCATGACAAACACTTAGTCATTTAATGGTTAAAAATAAAATAAAGTCGTGAATATTTGATGTGTATGATTAGGACTGATGCTGGTCTAAAAAAAAAATCATTTATAAGATTTTTATAGCTTGATATGTTCATGCACACATTTATGTGTCGAAGGTTCTTTAACGTAATTATTTTGGTGGGTAACCAATATAGCATTTTAGCATGCTATTTGCTAATTAGCACTCAAGCTGATGGACATGGCGCTAGTTTTAAGATGTATTTAGTAAAACCTAAACCAAAGTGCCAAACATGGTAACATCATAGATGACTGAACTTGTGTCATGATAAACAAGAAAACCGAGTAAGAGAGCAACTGATGATTGCACAAATCCGCAATACATCAACTTAAAAAAAATTCTAAATATATTAACAAGGCCCCACATAGACCTCAAATCAGTGAAGACGGCACCACCATATCAATTTGGACAAATGTAACTCAGCAATGGTTTCCACTGGGCCAGGGAGAAAGAAAAAACAAAAACAAACATTCTCTCCACATTTCAGACAACTTATCTAATTGAATGGACAGACAAGTCACAAATAGCTTCACAGAGAATATGAGCAGCAAGACAATAATAAACGAAACAGAAGTTACATATGCCAATATACATCGCCTGAAATTATCTTATGTGTTAAACATTTATTTCGTCATGCTTATCTGATCGACATTGAAAATATTTGCTCGATAATCAGTGGATAAACCTCGCTAACCCTCAAGGGGGAGGTAAATGCCACTTTCTGTTGACTTAAAATGAAAACAAATGAAGGACAGACAGCAGCTGTGTGAATTACAGGATTTTAACGTCAAATTAGGTAAGATTGATGCAGACTCTGTTCTTAATCCTGTACTTTAATGTGTTAGGTGTTCATAGTCTTAATTTAGCTAACATTTGCTAATTGACACTAAACTGTGGAATTTAAATTTAATCTGGAAAACCTTTGACCCGATGGTGATGCACTGGTGAGGAATAGTCACGGGACCACCAAAATCATTTCATCCTTGGGAAGCATAAATGTCTATATGTAGTTTTACTGCAATCCATCCAACATTCTGGTTCAAAATGGTCCAAATGGACAATAGACCAACATTCTGATTCTTAGATTCATGCTTGCAGCAAGAGTCTAACCTTCTTGCTAAGTGCCAACTTTATGACCCACTTTATTCATTAACCATATTACTGCTATCGATGGGAGGGAGAGAGAGAGAGCAGCTGTGTGGATTACAAACGACTGAATGATTTTAGCGTCATGTTATGCTCAGTCTAATGCAGACTGTGATCACGAGATTATAAAACTTGCATAAATATGGAAATATAGATGGTTTTCAAGAGCTAGTGATTTTTATTTAAATGAATGTGGGGATATCTTCAGCTGTAACAAAACTGCCAAAGCTGTTTTTACTGTTACGCAGACTGGTAGCTTCATATGTACACAGACCACTGAGGTATCTTATCTTGTCATGCAATAAGTATAGTTTTGTATAAAGCATGTCTTCTGCCCTCGGCTAAGAGCTTTAGCCTATGCAGCGAGCTAAACATATTGCACTCGTGAGGCGTTCTTCAGTTTACTGAACCATTTTACTTTGTAAAACTGTGAGAAAAGAATCACAATACACAACATTCAGTTTCCATGTAAAAACATACATTCACACTTATTTCTGTGTGTAGAATAGCCAACCTGAGGTCTTAACATTAGCAATACATAGTATTTTGAATAGCTACCACAATGCTAAATGGTAACATCAGCTATACTGAGTGAATGGCGTACCGCCTTCAATAACACGAAACGCAAAATGAAAGCACTAGTAAACATTCCTAATTGAGCATATTTGATTTAACTTACAGACTATGCCTTTGACAAGCGCAAAAGGAATGTTATCATTTAGCATTGTGGTAGCTATTCAAAATACTATGTATTGCTAATGTTAAGACCTAAGGTTGGCTATTCACACACAGAAATAAGTGTGAATGTATGTTTTACATGGAAACTGAATGTTGTGTATTGTGATTCTTTTCTCACATTTTTACAAAGTAAATGGTTTCAGTAAACTGAAGAACGCCTCACGAGTGGTTACTGAAGCCATATTTAACTCGCTGCATAGGTTAAAGCTCTTAGCCGAGGGCAGAAGAGTTATTTTGCCTTTTTTGTTTTCGGGGTAAACTCGGGGCGGGGACTTGATCTCTGGCGGGGGCTGGCGTTTCAGGTTTTCGGCCGCTGATGTGTTGCCTATAAGACGCCTCTCGAGCCCGCACTCCCCAGATCCATCACTCTTGCCCTCAACAGGCATTGATCTGGCATTCTGATACAGCAAGTTTGGAAACCGCTGTAAAACCTGATATGTATTTAGACTGTTTTTCCTCATCGACCTTCATCAATAACTTTAATCATTTCTGCAGCGAAGCCGTCATCGTGTCTCTTAGACTCCATCCCAACCAGTTGCTCAAGGATGTTTTACCTGTAGTTAGTAATTCGTTATTGGATATGATTAATCTTCTTTATTACAGGATATGTACCACAGTCTTTAAGGTAGCTGTAATTAAACCTCTTCTTCTTAAAAAGCCCACTCTAGACCCAGAGGTCTTAGCCCAACTACAGACCGATATCAAACTTCCCTTCCTGTCTAGATACTTGAGAAAGCTGTAGCTAATCAGCTGTGTGACTTTCTCCATAACAATAGTCTATTTGGGATTTCCAGTCAGGATTTAGAGTGCATCATAGCACAGAGACAGCATTAGTCAAAGTTACAAATGACCTCCTAATGGCATAAGACAAAGGACTCATCTCTGTATTGTCCTGTTAGATCTTAGTGCTGCATTTGACACCATTGACCACAAATTCTTTTACAGAGGACTGGAACATCGAATTGGCATCAAAGGAACCGCCCTAAGCTGGTTTAAATCGTACTTTTTAGATCGATCTCAGTTTGTTCACGTCAATGATGAATCCTCCATGCAGACCAAAGTTTGTCATGGAGTCCCAAAAGGTTCTGTACTTGGACCACTTCTATTCAGTTTATATGCTTCCTTTAGGGAACATTAAGGAATCACTCTATCAATTTTCATGTTTATGCTGACGACACCCAATTATATTCATCAATCAAGCCTGATGCAACCAATCAGTTAACTAAACTCCAGGCATGCCTTAAGGATATAAAAAGTTGGATGACCTACAATTTTTTGATGTTAAATTCAGACAAATTTAAGTTCTTGTAATTGGACCCAAACACCTCAGAAACTCCTTTCTAGAGACTTAGTTACTTTAGATGGGATCACCCTGGCCTCCAGCTCCACTGAAAGAATCTGTGGAGTTGTTTTTTGATCAGGATTTGTCCTTTAAACGTCCACATAAAAAAATTTCGAGGACTGCATTCTTCCACTTACGTAACATCGCTAAACGACGCATTGTCTCTCAGCGCGGATGCAGAAAAACTAGTCCACATTTGTTACTCTAAGGCTGACTATTAACTCTTATCAAGCATCTACTACTACAGGCTTGACTAGTGTAACTCGGTGTTGTCGGGAAAATCAGGAAGAGAGCTTGCGTTCTAAAATAAAGAAAAATTCTACAGAAATGGAGGACAGCTCATCTAGGAAGGAGAAAAAAAATGGGACTGAGTATAGTGCTGCATATCTACTCTATTGTCACCTGCTGGCATAGACACCTGTTCAGACAGCTTTACAGAATCTAGAGCTGCAACAATGCTCCTTTTTGACGATGACATAACAGCCTAGCATTGGCTAGCCTGATGAATCTAGATGAATTTAAAACATTCTCTTACTATACAGCTCTTATGAGTCAGACATCTATTAGAGCCATAACCTTATTACCCTGAGAAACCTGCGCTCTCAGAGTGGTTCCTGTGGCTAAGTTCCAAATAGATTGGGAGCCAGAGCTTTCAGCTATCGGCTCCTCTTCTGGGAACAAACTACCATTCTGGTTCAGGAGGCAGACCGGTCAACACCTTAAAATAGACTTAGACTCTTTTTGAAAAGCCATTGTTAGGGCTGGCTCAGGTCATCCTAGTATGCTGCCATAGGATTCACTGCGGGGGACCCCCGAGGGTTTATGCCAGCAGCCGGTATTGGTTGAAGATGCACACATCTCCCTTACCGAAAACTCTCTCACTCTCTCTCTCTCTCTCTCTCTCTCTCTCTCTCTCTGCTATCTCTCTATATCTATCTCTCTCTATATTATATATATCTCTCTATATATATCGCTATATTTCTCTATATCTCACTCTCTCTATATATATATATACTATATCTCATACTTCTCCATATCTCTCCATATCTCTCCATCTGTGGACAGTCTCATTAATGCATGTTACTAACCAAACTTCCCGGAGTTGCTGTGCTCTGTCGTCCAGCAGGTTCTCGTGGATCGTGGCTGCTGCGTGATCCTGCATGACGCCCACTACATATATTATTACTGTCATTATTACTACCAATCTATTACTGTAATTTTTATCATTCATTATAATTCATGTCAGTTTATCATCATGTACATATGTTTGTGTTGATTGTCCTGTACACTGACACATTGCACGTCGTCGTCCTGGGAGAGGGATCCCTCCTCTGTGGCTCTTCTAGGTTTCTTCCACATTTTTTCCTGTTAAAAGGGTTTTTGTGGCAAGTTTTTCCTCACTCGAACCGAGGGTCTAAGACAGAGGGTGTCACTCCCTGTACAGATTGTAAAGCCCCTGAGGCAAATGTACTTTGGTGACTTTGGGCTAACAAATAAAAATTGAATTGATTTGATTTGATAAGATGGTAGGTGAAGTTTGTGTTAGGCAGGATTGGAGTTTGTCTGTCGTGACGGCTGTTGGTGCGTGGCCTTGCACATCATACGCGTCGCATTACCGGAGTGTTTTGATGATGGCCGCGTTTGACGTGGAAGCATTTGCGTCTGAGCCATCATGGATTGTTTTGGATAAATGTAAAAAAACGATCTACGTGTGGTTGGGGACTACTAGGTGGGGTGCTATTTATGCGGACATAGAGCTGGTACCTGAGGCGTACAGACAGCGGTTTCACAAATCTGCGTAAGGTGTCCAATCAGACACACACTGATTTTGCCAGAGAAAAGGGCATCTCTTGGACCGTGGGGTGTGCTGCTTGTAAGGCTGACGATTTTATCGCGATACGTGAACTGATTGTACTCGAGGAGTTTTAAAAGTTGGTTCCTGAGCTATCCGCGTTTATTTAAATGAACAAAAAGGTCCACTTTGCAGCAGGCGCCGTCTTAGGCGATGAGTTTGCGCTCAAACACAAAGTGTGTTTCCTAACATGAGTGTGCAGTACCGAAGTCTGGTTCGCAGATGTCAGCTGTTGTGTCTTCTGCTTCTAAGGCTGATCGGTTGTGTTTTTATTGCCACGAATCGGGTCATTTATTGCCGATTGCGTTGACTGGAAGCATCAGCAAGGGCCGGTTTGCGACGCCACCAAAAGCCGTGGGGCTTATTAAAACCTCTAGTGACGAGGCTAGAGCATCAGGGGTGCCTGACTGTTTTAGCCTTTTATTTAACTGTTGGTGCTCGACAGGACACACGAGGACCAGCGGCTAGTGACTGTGCTACGTGACACTGCCTGCTCCCAGTCCCTCATTCGTCCAGTGTGTTGCCACCTGGTACCAAGTCTGACGCCAGTACTGTGGTTAGGGGATTAGATGGGTCTCATCCCCGCACCACGGCATCGGATCCATGTGCAGTCGGATGGGCAACTGGTTTATTTTCATGTGGGTGTCCGCGCTAACTTTCCCATTGATGGCGTTGATTTATCATGGGAAATGACATAGCGGGCGGTAGGGTTATCCTGAGCCCATTCCAGAGTCGGATCGTGCAGCTAAAACAACTCCTGAGAGTGTTAAGGGTAGTGTGTTGAAAAGAGCTGAGGCCCATGCCAGGTCAGAGAACAGGGGGTGTTGTTGTTTGCCACCTACACCTGAGTCCGCTCTTGCTGTTCCGGTCACAGGTCCCTATGGAGTGCAGAGAACAATCCCTCCACAGGTTGTGTCTTCGAAAGAAACTCGTTGGTGCCACATTAATGATGCACAGCAATCTTGCTGGTTGTCCAACTCCGTGTGTAGGCAGCTCAGCGTCGAGTTTGTAATCGACCCCTTTACAGTATACCCACTTTGTATGGGCAGTGCCATCTCATATGTAGGCATGTATTAATATGTGTTTGTATTTTTTCGTTAATGTTAGTGTTAATTGTGTCAAGCTGTGGGTGGGGTCTTTCTTATTGGGTGGGGGTTGTTTACGTGCCGGTGGGTGTGTCTTGTGGTCGTGTGGGTGTGTTCTTGCTTGTCTTTCTGCTCTTGATTGCAGGTACCCGCCCTTCCCCTCCGCCCTCAATCAGCTGATTGACTGATCAACGCCGGTAGGCTATAACTGCCTACCGGGTGTCCAGTGGTGTGTGTGATCCCGCAGCGAGGGGTTCGTGGTGCGTGTGGTGTGTGCCTGGAGAGAGTGGGTTTCTTTGCGTGTGGCGTGTGAATCGTCCTGGCACTCATCGTGACGTGAGGAAGCCTTACTTACGTTGTTCAACTTGTGTTTTTGAATAAATCCCTGCACTTGCAGTCGGTCCTTTGTTAATACCTTTGTTTTTTGGTCTTTTCTTTAATTGTTACTCCCCTGATTCCCCTAGACTAAGTCTTGCCCGTCGGGTCGTAACAACTGAACACGTGAAAGTGAAATCCCGTGTGGGATCAGTAAAGTATATCTTCACCTGGCTTTAATAGCCTGACCTGGAAGAGAGGTCTTATTCAAGATCTCTTTTAAGACTTTATTACTTGAGCTAAATGTCACTATTTTACTTTACACAGTGTTGTTTGTAGCTTTTTAACGTATACATACATAGTAGATGAGTCAAAAAATATCTCCACCACATCGTCCCTCTCCTCTTTTTTAATCTCATACTGTAAGATATGTTATGAGAAAGATCCTGACCCACGGTGCATCTTGGAAAGACATTGTAAAAGCTAACAGACAGTGGGAGACAGAGGTTTTAGCTTTTGGCAATGTTAACTGGCGACCGTCAGCCAAAGAACAACAGATGCTGAAAACAGGGAAAAAGGACGTAGCTGTCCTCGCAGATGCCTCTTTGTTTAGTTTCTTAGACCTGACTCGCCCTTGCAGTCATATGTTGTGTGAATGCATCATTTGTACTCTGTCTTGTTCACTTGTGTTGTAAACATGAGAGCAAGTTAGGTCTTCCTGCTAAAGTCAATAAATAAAAATCTTGAATACATTTTCTAAATGCGTCTATGGAGCCTGCTTCAGTAAACATGTGTCAGAAGAAGCATTCAGCCTTTTGAATGGCCTTAGGAAAAGAAATAAAAATAAAAAGATGTTTCACGGGAGTCGAACACGTATAATTGGTGACAAAAGAAATGAAAGCCAAGAGCTATGGCGCTCATATGGACAAACGAGGTTTCTAATAAAATAACATATACAGCAGACAGACTCTTAGAGTCTCTTTTTAACATAAACTGTTTAACTTGTGACCAAACCTGCTCTGTTCCTGCTAAAGTCTCTACATTTCCTAATACAATATATACCTTATATATCTATGGAGCCTGCCTGAGTAAACGTGTCACCACCACACCACATTTATTTCCTTATTGGTACGGGATTTGAACATAACATTTACGCAGTTAACCCACAAGCACATTTCAGACCTTAATGATGAAATACCATATACAGTGTCTGCCGTCTCTTTTTAACCACACCTGGCCTCGTTACCAATGAGCCCTCTGTGCAATTGCTGACGGGGTCTCAGAATATTTCATATAAATGTATGGTATAGTGGGTGTTGAAACGCTCTCACCTGTGATGTCTATTAAATGTCGGAACATTTCCCATATACATCTTTGGAGCCTGACTGAGTAGCATGTGTTGCGTTGAAGCAACTGTTCAGCTTTTTCAAATACAAATACAGCCCTGCTTGTCTGTGTCTTTTCCAAGCCAGAGACGGACAGTCAGATCAACTGGTGACCACACGGCTCTGTCACCCTACGCGTAACTTGCAGATACGAATGACGTACGGTATTTCATTTTGGTTGTGTACGAATTAGTTTTAACACAAAGATCCATTGCTGCAAGTGTATTTGTATTGTTTATATAATTGTGAGACATAATTAAGATTTATAATGGATTAAGAATTATTGTCAATATATAGCCTTGCTGAATACATTATTGTTTTGAGGAATTAAGAAATCTCTGCTACCCCTAGAGACTGTATTCTACAATGTGTAATAAAACTGCAGAGAAATTAACTTGGATAAGAAATACCACGTGGATAGTTTACAACATGACCCTGCCATTTAGAAACAGTATTATTCCAAAAATGCATATTTGAGGCGCTGCATTTTTAGAATCTGAGCATAGCGTGTTGAATGTGTTTATGTAGTCACAGTGAAGAGATGAGTCCTGAACATGGCCGCAACATGTTTCGAAAAAACAAAAATAAATGATGAAGTCCCTTCACTGGCTTACAGTCCTAACAAAAAACCATGTCGAACAGTTGTTGACGTATGAATGGTTAATGAACACAGCCGGTCTCTCATCCTGATGTATTTAATTGACCACCTGACAGAACAGTATATAAGTAGTGAGCTGACTGAACTGATTAGGTAATACGTGGAGTATATATATATAGATATTATAAGAATATAAATATATATATATATATAAATTATATAGATATATATAGGAGTATAAAGATAAGATACGCCAAAATATATTAAACTTAAGGTCAAATCACATGACAAATACTGGTAATTTATACCAAATGTATTGCAATCCATAATAAAACAAAAGAGTAATCAGACCATATCCGTATATATGACTTCAGCTAATGCAGAGAAACAAATGCAACACTG
>NW_020854036.1:0-7863 GCF_000972845.2 Larimichthys crocea | reverse complement strand
AAAGTGACCAGCAGAGTACGTGACAAAACCATTTCGCCCTTGGTCGAGTTCTGTCTACTTTTCAGCAACATGAGCTATACTGAGTGAATGGCGTACCGCCTTCAATAACACGAAACGCAAAATGAAAGCACTAGTAAACATTCCTAATTGAGCATATTTGATTTAACTTACAGACTATGCCTTTGACAAGCGCAAAAGTTGAGGAAGTAGACAGACTCGACCAAGGAGCGACATGTTTTCGTACTCTGCTGCACTTTTACCTCCCGCCAAACGCACTTCCTGCTTCCAACATACGCCACTAGATGGCAGTGTACGATTAACAACGAACTTAAAATCACTAGATTCTCTTAAAGGCATAGTAACCAGGTTAGCTGTAAACTGAAAGCTTGAATCTGTTAGAAAATGAACCTCCAGAAAAGGAGTAAAATAATAACACAAAACTGAGGGACAGAATAATAACAAAAGAGCACCCGATGGAAAGGCGGGATGTAACCCAACCCAGCTGGGTACTCACCTGTGTAGTCCGGAGAAGCTGTCAATGACGTCACGCAGACTGCAGGTACACAGACACACAAACACCGATAAATACCACAAAACAAAAACTGATCACAAACAAACAACACTAACCAGTACAACTGCGGGAATAGATCCCGGACGAGCCCCCAAAATTGTTACGACCCGACAGGGCAAGACTTAGTCCAGGGGAATTCAGGGAAGTAACAATTAAAGAAAAGACCCAAAAACAAAGGGATTAACAAAGGACCGACTGCAAGTGCAGGGATTTATTCAAAAACACAAGTTGAACAACGTAAAGTAAAGACTTCCTCAAACGTCACGATGAGTGCCAGGACGATCACATGCCACACGCAAAGAACCACTCTCTCCAGGAACACACCACCACGCACCACGAACCACTCGCTGTGGGATCACACACACACCACTGAGACACCCGGTAGGCAGTTATAGCCTACCGGCGTTGATCAGTCAATCAGCTGATTGAGGGAGGAGAGGGAAAGGGCGGTACCTGCAATCAAGAGCAGAAGACAACAAGACACACCCACTACGACACAAGACACACCCACTACGGCACGTAACACAGTAATTCACAGTACACGAGGTGGATAAGAAATAAATAAAATGAAATAAATAATAAAAGAATAAAAGAAACGTCATCTGGAGAAAAAAAAGTAGTGACCGATCTATATGTTTTTGACACATTAGGGGTTTCTGTCAGTCTGTGGATCCAGTCAAAGATCACACACAAATCACTTATGGACAGAAACACCTCCATCACGCCAATGCGCGTGCTTCGGTAGTCATGGAGACAGAAAGGGGCGTGGCCAATGTATGTCCAGAACCGCGAAGCAGGTCTGGAACTGCTCATTCGAGCTTGGACTGGACGTGAGTTAGGCTGCTGAGAAAGATCTCTGTCGGAAAAGTGGACTGGACTGGACTGGAAAAGTTCTCCTGCAGACGAAACTGTTGGATTGTGAGCTGAATAAAAACCCAGAGAGAGAAAAATGGACCTGCTGGAAAGTTTCTTCAAACACAGCCCCTGTTTCGGAGCCCCTGCTGAGCAGAGTCAGGCGGTGGATCTTAAATTTTACAGTAAGACTTCTTTTAATGTTGTGCAAATTTATTTAAACATCTTTCCGAAACCCTTAAATGAGTTTCAGGACAAAGTAATATTTAATTCATGTAAATTGTTGAATATAACGCTAAAAAAATCAACAGAAACACAGTTTTTGGTGACACTCGACGTTTTCTCGGTGTAAAACGATTATTAGATGGTAAAAAATGACTCAGTATCCCGGGACTTGTGAAAAATGTGTCAACAATTGTGTAGTAACTTAAAAATACTTATGATTTTATTGGAAGACATCATTTTTTTGCAAAGTTATCGATGAAACGCAGTAGTCGAGTTGTAAAATGAAACCAGGGGGGATGGTGAAATTTTTCATTTATGTGACATATTTTTCAGCAGGGGGGTCTGGGGGTCATCCCCCAGAAAATTTTGTATTTCTTAGATGCAGTTTCCTGCATTCTAGTCAATTTTAGGGTGACTTGCTAGACATGGCAAATCCTAAATCCCATCTGATTCATAGCTTGCATTCTCAGTTGCATGGCCTGCACAAGACAATACTATTTATCGGAAAGAAACAATAACCACTTAACTATGGACATCATGTCATTCACATCTTTTTTTAAACATATTTGTAAAAACATTTTAAATATCTTTATTTGTGAATGTGCTCAAATATTTTTTAAACACAACTTTGTGTATGTTTTTAACATCTTTGTGTGTTTTTAAACATATTTAAATACATTTAAACACATTTTTGTTAAAAAAAAAACATCTTCACTTAAAAAAAACACAATTTAAGGAGGAGGAAAGAAGACTTCGAGTTTTAAGACGACGCGATGTTTGAAACAAGCGGTATTAAAGAATATGAAGCAGCAGGCAGCAGCTAGCGGTGCTGCTAAGGCTAAAACAACACAAAGTGTGGATGATTGACACCTGTCACCTGTCGACCAATCAGAGTCAGGAGAATCTATTAGTACCGCCCACATTCACCTTTGACCCACCAATGACGATCCAGAATGAAGTAAACCCAAAGGTAGTATATCGCAGCAAGAGGTCTCACTGTCAAAGCCTCTTTGTCTTTATGTAACAACCAGGAGCTTCATGACTGATTCAAACTAAAGCAGAGACATAGCAGGAGACATTAGCAGAGACATAGCAGGAGACATTAGCAGAGACATAGCAGGAGACATTAGCAGAGACATAGCAGAGACATAGCAGAGACATAGCAGGAGACATTAGCAGCGTTTCTTCGCGCAGGAATAGAACTTTTGACACGAAACAGCAAAGATAAGACATACTGTGTCGTTTTGTGGGGTTTTTTGCTACTCTTTGGGGGCTAGCTCGCCGAGTTTTCATCGCACAGTGATGAGACACAAATCTTTGTAAGATATATTTTTATTTTTTCCCCCGCCGCGCCTCCCCTGAAGTCCTCTGGCGCACCCCAGGGGAGGCGCGCCTCACACTTTGAAAACCGCTGACATAGGTAATAGAGTGATTATCATAAAGCCGCCCTAAATGTCGAATTGTAATTCTATTTCCAGTGTTAAATATAAGTAATTTTCACATGCATTGATAAAATGCCATAAGGGATGGAAGAAGGGATGACCATTTTAGAAGAGGGATGATTTTGACCATTTTTCCCCCAGGAGGGATGCCACCCCCCCCCATCCCCCCTCAACTCGAGTACTGATGAAACGTTATGGAAAAAGATGGCGACCGTTCCATATTTTGAATCAGAGCTAAGAATCTCAGATTTCTCTGTCACCGTGGAGATGGAACGTTAGTTTAAAATGTATCCATTTGAATTTCAGTTGATTTATTTAATGGGACCATGTACAGTATTAAACAAACGATTACATTTGATGTACTGCACCAGAGTTAGCTTCCAGCTACTTTTCATCTGCAGTCCCTTCTGCAGACACAGTTAAAACATATTACAGCACAATAACAAACAGTACAAAGCAAAAAACACACAGGACACATAATACAGTCCCACCAGGATTTCGCGGGCCTTTTTTGAAATATTTGCGGCCTAAAATGCCTGATGTTGCATGAGTTTTTCCAAAAAATTGCGGTGTAAGTTGCGGTGCTTTTTACATTTTGGTTGCGGGAGGAAGTGAAAGTTGCGATGGGCGAGCACTAAGTCCACGGCCCCGGGAAGCGGCGAGGTCCGGGCGGGAGGGCGCTGTCCCTGAGCCTTTCCAAGCCGACCCAGAGCCGATCGCGGCGCACCGCGGGGAGAGGTCCCACGAGGGGATCCTCCCCCACCGTGCAGCCGCCCGAAAATCGCGGTTAAAATTGCAACACCACCCTGAATTCACGGGGATTAATTGAAGTTGCGTTGAAGTTGCAAATCGCAACATTGTGAATTCCTGGAGGGTCTGATAATACAAAATACAAAGTTACACACAATAGCACATAACATACACCCACAATGTCAGTAGTTACAGAGCCGAGTAGCCTTTAGCAGACTTTTTAATTTGGTTTTAAATGTACTGATGGAGAAGCAGCTCTTTACATCATCAGGTAGGTCATTCCACTGAGTTGTGGCTTTTACAGAGAGGGCTGATTGCCCAAATGCAGAGTGACGAAATGGTATGATACAATCTGGTACAGAGGATATTCTAAATTTGAGAGTAATCTAAAATTCTCAAAGCTCAGTACCTCCTAATTGTATTTTCCAGTACCCTACAGTGATGGAAATCAATTGCCTTTTTGTGTAGAGTTTTAGAATTTTGTTGTTATGGATTAAGAGGTCACATGGATGTTTCTCCAGCCTGCCCCCAGCAGTATACAATAAACGTAAGGGAAAGAATCATAGATGCATAAAGTCTTGCTGGCGTCCAAAGAGAGACAGTTTCTGCCTAAAGTTTTGCTAGTTGTGACTTATGGTTTTAGAACTTTTTCTATGGTTTAAACATGTTCTTAAAGATTCAAAATTTGGATCCAGTGTGACACTCAGAACAGTATGTCGGCAGTAAAGATGTCTACTGTTGCAGTAATATGTTTGTATATCCGGAGCAGTAATAGATATACTGCACTTCACACACACACACACACACGTTACTGAGAGCACGTAGACATATTTACTTGCAGACACTAGACAGTTTTAATGTCTGAGTAACTATTAGAGTCCGACTGTTTCAGTATACTGTTTGGTATCCCGAGCAGTACAGCTATTACTGGACACACACACAATTCTACTGAGGGGGCTCCACCGATGACTGCAAACACACATGACAGTAGTGGCGCAGTAAAGATTGTGTCGACTGTGGGAAGTGATACTTGGTTTAGTATCAGCCATCAGTACAGATATTTACTGCGGCGCACCCACACAACACACACGTATAGACGAAGTAGACACTTTGCGGACATCTGTCTATGGTCTGTCAGTAAAGATGTCTACTTGCATATACTCGTTTGTGTATCCCCCACGCAGTACCCCTTTTACCTGTATTACCCCACACAGTTACATCCTGAGAACGTAGACATATTTACTGCGGCGACATACAGACAGTCGTCTGCATGGAAAGATTGTCTACGTGTTGCAGTCTACTCTTTGTACTCTCCCGGCAGTCATATTTACTGTACACCACCACGTATTACTGAGACAGTACGCAATTCTAGCGCGACAGACCATACAGCACATAGTTGCCTAGTTCTAGACAGTAAAAAGAAATTGTCTCTGTTGAGTGTTATACTTTGTGATAACTCCCGAGCGACAGATACCCCTCTTACTGTTACACACACACAGTCAGGAGATATGAAGATAGGCAGTAGAACATATTTACGCAGACACACAGACAGTTTTTTTACAGTAAAGATGTCTATTGTCTCAGTATACGTGTGTTCTCCATCCTGTTAGGAGCGCGTCAGTAAATCAACGCGCACTCGTAGGTCACAATAATACGTTCCTTTTATTGGTACGTGCAACATAATAACTCGTATAAAACAGAAAACCCGTTAGACTCTCAAAATGCGGTTGAAAATGTTTGCCCTTCCGCTCTCAAAAAAAACCCCCCCCCCTACCTGTGCTCAGGTGCATCTACATATAGAAGTAACACCCTTGCCTCTCGTTGCCTTCCTCATCATAATCATTTGAGATTTCTTAAAGGATATGTACTCCCATGGCTATTATATAAGTAAACACAGAATCTGTGTTATGGCTTTCACCACGATCAGTAAGATATTTATTGTACACAACACACACAGTATACTGCGCAGCACGAACATATTTCCTGCAACCCACAGACCGTCTGTCTGCAGTAAGATGTTTTCTGTTCAGTTACTGTTTGTATTATTCCGATCAGTACAGATATTACGTTTACACCACACAACACAACACACACAGTACACTGAGAAGTGACATATTTACTGCAGACACACAGAACGTTGTCTTCAGTTAAAAGATGTTCCTTCTGTTCAGTATACATTTGTATTTCCGAGCAGTATAGATATTTACTGTACACACACACCACACACACACACATCACACACACCCCCCACACGATATGCGCAGTTACATCTTTACTTGCAGACCTACTGTCTGTGTGTTTCAGTACTAGTTACTGTTTCAGCATACGTGTGTTGTACATAAATATTGTACTGCTCGGGCTACACAAACAGTATACTGAACTGTAGACACTACTGCAGGACACCAGAAGTATGTCTTCAGTAAAGACGTCTACTGTTCAGTATACGTTTGTCTTCTCGACCGATAGATATTACTTTACACACCCACCCACACACCCACACCACACATATACTGAGTAGTAGACATATTTACTGCAGACACACAGACAGTATGTGCAGTAAAGATGTCTACTGTTTCGTATCCTGTTTGTATATCCCGACAGTATGATATTTACTGTCCACAAACACACACACCACACACACACACACACACACACACACACAAAAACACAGTATACTGAGCAGTAGACATATTTACTGACCGGACACACAGACAGTATGTCTTCAGTAAGATGGGGTCTACTGTTCAGTTTATATTATTTGGATATCCAGAGAGTATAGATATTTATTGCACACAACCACCAACACCACACCCACACACAACCCACACAACACACACACCACACACAGACACTGTTGTGAGCAGTCGACATATTTTACTGTAAGACGGACGTATGTCTGCAGTACAGATTCTTTCTATGTCCAGTTATACTATTTGATATCCGAGCAGTCAGTTAGTATCGTATGATTAGTAGTAAGTAGTTTAGTAAGTCCGAGCAGTATTATAGATATTCTTCTCTCAGTATTGCCCGACTAATTTGACTGTTCTCCCACACCCCCACACCACTCATAACCAAACACTCCGTTTCCCCCCCCCCCACCACGCCTCCCTAACTGAGCGTTAGGGGGACATATTTCCTGCAGAAACAGACAGTAGTCTTCAGTAATATGTCTACGATTCTAGTATAACTGTTTGTTTATCCCCAGCAGTTATAGATATTTAATGTACACACCCACCACACACACACCACACACACACACAACCACACACACACACAGTCTACTGAATTGAGAAAGCTAGACATTATTTATGACACGACCCACCAGCACAGCATGTCGCAGTAAAGATGTACAGTAAAAGATTTTGTCTTCCTGTTCAGTAGACTGTTTTTATATTTCCGAGCAGAAGTAAGCAGTAGTATAGCCAGTATGTATTATTATAGTAAGCAGTATAGATTATTATAGATATTTTACTGTCACACACACCCATATGGGTATTGCGCAGTAACAATCTTGCTGCAAGAACACAGACAGTATGTCTTCGTAAAGGCTCTATGTTGGTTTCGTATTACTTTTGGTTACTGTTATCGGACGCGAGTTACTAGTTTACTGGGCTACACCACACACAGATACGCGAAGTATGATGAACATGGTCGACATATTTACTGAGCATACCTGCTATGTCCTCTGCAGGTTAAAAATGTCTACGCTTCTACGTTATGCTTCTTGATGTATATCCCAAGCGGCTAGTTACAGAATATTACTGTCTACACACAACAGCGTATTGAGAAGTAGAGCTATATTATGCAGACCATACGACGACAGGTATGTCTGCAGTAATAAGCGTCTCTGTTGAGTTACTCTTTGAGTATCCCGAGCAGATTAACGATATATACTGTCCAAACCACCAACACAGATACACTGAGACGTAGACATATTTATGGCCAGACATCACAGACCAGTATGTCTTCCAGTAAAATTCTACTGTGTCAGATACTATTTGTATCTTCCGCAGCAGTATAGAT
>NW_020854035.1:0-3960 GCF_000972845.2 Larimichthys crocea | reverse complement strand
TACGGGAGGCCTGCACTGTGGTGAAGTGCTTATGTTAAGTGGGTGTTCCATTGGTGACATAGGATGTGTGTTTTTTTTTTTTCCTTTTTTTGTATTCATTAGATGCAATTGCTACACTGTGGACAAAACTTTGTTGATTAGGAAAAAAGACACATGGAGAAAAACTTGTGAGACATGAACAGTAGTAGCAACTTAAAAGGTTTCCCGTGCCAAAGCTGAAACAGCCAGCTGAATGGCAGCGTCTTCCAGCGGAGTGTCCAGCTGGCTCCCTGCGACAAGTCCCGTATAAGAACGGAGAGACCCCCCGCCGTCTCACCCGGGAGCGATGTCCATAGTATGGTTACGGTAACTCCAACCCACTCAATGTATTTACAGGGTATGACGAGGAGATGGCAGCTGTCTACCGCAACAGAAACTGAGTTAACAGTTGTTCTAAACCTGGAAGATGACGTAGCTTACCACCTCGTTAGAACAATTCTCGTTGCCAACCTTTTGTTTTGCACATAGACCAAGTAAACAACGAAGCGTAATATGGTCTCCCAGTGTCACAGATCACCGAGTCGGAAATGCAGCTGGTTTTGACTACTGCATACGATACGTGCCGTAATGATTTGAGCGTGGTACAGAAGATTGAAATTAAATTAAGGTGTGAAAATCTATATCTACAGTGTCGCATGCACACAAACTCAACAACTCTAGTCTGTTCTGCTATTCACTATGGGGGCTTGGATTCTGCGTTAAACGGGAGGACTCTATCAGGCGATGAAAAAAATTCACCATTAATTATCTATTTCGCCAAGCGTATCCAGACTCTCCAGGTCGCTTTTTTACTTTTGACTTTTTTCTCTTTTGGTCGTTTTTGTTTTCTTCACTGTAACTAACCCGTGGAGTCACACTGATCTCTATGCAGTTTAGAGAGTTTGTGCTTTGTCTAATGTTTTTTTCTCATGGTTTTTCTTGGTGATGTTTTTTAAATGCCGCTTCCACCTGGACAGCTGCCTTTGTTTACTCTGGGAAACAGACTGATCGCAGTTAATGCCCGGCCGGCATTGGCCAATCAGCTGTTCGATTGGCGCATTAATCTAATGGCCACCACTAGTCTTTGCATAATTACAGGAGCGTCTCTTCCTTGTGTTCGCGCCTCTCTCTCGCTTATCTGCATGTAAACAACAAACTAACCCTTAAAAAGGTACAAAAAACGGTTCGGACGCGTCTCAGGGCTGCCAGGCCTGTGTGTCAGACCTGCAGATACAAGCGATGGTTTATTTTTAATTAACAGTTTATTTGGAGGGGAGGGCTCGTTGTTATTGTGCGCACATAGAGCTGCAGGAAGCCCTTTGTTATGCAGGTATTACTGTAGTGCACGCTTTTAGGCCAGGTAAACCATACAAACCTCATTAGCATCTCACTGTTGCACTTGATGGGCTTTTTGGTCTCCCAGTGTCCACAGATCACAGAGCGGAGCCATGCAGCTGGTTTGGAGTACTGCAGACTTAACAGTCGCTTGTGATTTGAGTGTGTTCATGAACATGAATGACTCCTTTTCATTTTCGTCCATTCCATAGGCTAAATGGCGTAATGGAAAGAATATTGTAGTGACCCGGAACAATGAAACTACGAAGCAACTGGTTTTGCTGGACTTTATTCCATAATAAACACACAGGATCCTGTGGCCGTAGCCAACGGCAAAAAATAACAATAAACCAGGCAAGACACTCAGCACTATAACATTAACATTAGCTACTTTCGTCGCCCCTCATCGCCATGGCAACTGCCATGATCTGACAGGCCTTAACAGCTCTAACAACGCCCCCCCCAGGCGTCACCCCAAACCTGCAGCCTAACTTACTGAACACAACTCAACAGCCACAGTGTATACACACCCCGTTACAATATTATGAATAAGTGAAGTATGTTTGGTCTTAATAAAGTTTGGCAGTTATATATTTATTGTTTTATTCTACATGGACACACTGTTTATTTTCCACCTATGCCTCCTCCATTATAAATAATACACGGCACAAGCTTTTTAAAGTCCAGAGAAGTCTGTTGCAAAGTCCACCGTGACTCTCCTTTGCCAAAACGTCTGTATGTACCTCAGAGAGCCTCCTGTTTTGTGCTGGCTTAGCCTCCTGCGATAAAGTGTTCATGGAAGCCTATAATTATGTTTGATGTTTCGTAAGCTATACGGCAAACTTTATTAAAACCAAAAATACTGACTTATTTCCATACTTGATTCACCCGTAATTCGTTTCGATTTGCGCTTTATACCATTTAGCCTATGTCACTGTTTAATCAAACACTCTAGGCTATGTTACGGACGTACGAGCGGAGTTTTCTTTAATAACGCGTTATGTGGCATGTTCTTGTTGCTGCCCTCACTGTTATCTTATCACAAACTTTTTTTTATCACAACTGATCCGCTGATCAGCTGTCAGCTCACGCCTGCGTATCGTTCAGATGTGTCTTTAGCAGTCGACGGTGAGAGCGGAACATCACTGCCTCCTCCCCTGGACAAATGAGGCATTGCAGCTGGTTTTCAAACAGACTGCTTAGGGGCGTTTCCCAGTCGGGGCCTCACTGACTACGTCATCGCGGGGGATTACATTTCGGTCACGCACCAGCACAAGGACCGTGATCGGACCTGTGACGGAACGCCCACAGGTCCCCGTCACGGTCATCCGTCACGGAAACACGGGAACTTTAAGTTGCTACAAACAACAGAGAACAAAACTTTTAAGTTGCTACATCTGTATAGGGTGCATGTGAACGTCTACCACTAATGAACAGCTCGAGCCTGTCATCAGGATTGCCACTGTAGTTAACAGCGGGTCCCAAATGCTTCTTGGGGGCTCTTGACTTATATAAGTACTTGTAATAAACCTTTTTTTGGGAAAAACAACAAAAATGAAAGTAAATTGAATTGTGTAGAAAAGGCTGAAACCAACAGAACTGACCAGAACTGTTCCTAACCTTCCAGCCCATGCCAGGCTCATGTATAGAGCGACCGTGACGACAGAGGATGCTGTCATGGCTGTCGCGTAAAGGAGTAGTCCACATGCAGTAAGGGATAAACCAAAATGACATTAGTTGCTTCACAGAGAATATTGATACACATAGCGAAATGTTTAACGCGGATAAAGTCTTTCTCTGTGTTTTTGGTGCATTATGAACATTTTTTCAGCCACATTTCCAAAAAGGGGACAAGCACATATGCAAATGTTGTTCAAGACAGCTAAACAATACACTTTGCTTAGTGCAACTGAAAACTACAAAGGTTTCATCGCAATGGAAAAAAGATGTTTATGATTATGTTTTTAATATTTTTCGAAAACCTGTGCAGCAGATGAAGCACCACAGTGTAATGCAACACTGCCCAAGAGCATTACTTCAACCACAAGTAGTAGTGATAGAGCGCTCCTGCGCTGGCCAGAAAAGAGAACAGCCCATTAGATTGTTGTAAGGGTGTTTGCAAGGGCACTGCGTGCATTGCATGCACGACCCCACAGGCAAAGCTTCACCCAGGCCCTGTGGTGGCTCACACAACTATGTCTTGACAATATGTCTTACAAGCTGAAGCAGTAACTAGGTATAGGCTCATTACAGCCAGTTGATGGTCACACCCCCAAGAGACTGAGGATTATTGAATTGATTGATTGATTGAGAGGATAGATAGATAGATAGATAGATAGATAGATAGATAGATAGATAGATAGATAGATAGGGAAAAGGTCCCCAAAGGGACATATACAGTACCAGTCTAATGTTTGGAGCCTTCTCATTTAGTGTTTTTTCTTTGTATTTGTTTTACTTTCTATATGGACACTGAAGAAACTAAAACTATTAAATAACACAACTTTCTATATGGACACTGAAGAAACTAAAACTATTAAATAACACACATGGAATTATGTGGTAAATAAACCAAGATATGTTTTATATTTTACATTCTTTTTCTTT
>NW_020854034.1:0-558 GCF_000972845.2 Larimichthys crocea | reverse complement strand
TAGTTATTTATTACCCATTATAAAAATGGTTAGATTGATTGCATTAGTATTTTTATCATGCAGCTTGGCTGAGGGAGCAGAAAAGGAGAAAGACCTGACACACACTCACACACACACTCTCCCTCTCAATTCATTTAGCTGTTTCTCTCAGACACACACACACATTCAAAGCCTGGCTATTTCTGTTTCATATTTATTCATATTTTATGGGTTATGTTGTGTTCTGTTGTTGTTGTTTCCTAAGTTCACTGATCAGTCACACACACAAAACTCTTGTAGTTTGTACTATAAAGGGCTCTAAATGAACTTTTTTGATCACCAGCCAACGTGGCTGGTAAGTTTCTGAAGTTACCAGCCAATCAGAATTTCCACTAGTCACATTTTTCCCATGCAAAAGACAGAATATGAGAGCCACTGAATTCATTTTATTAATTAAAGCGTGAAATTAATCTTATAACAAAATTGGGAATGTATATCCAATTAAAATAATTACAATAAAATGAAACTTAAGTACATTAAAAATTATCCTAACGTTTTATTACTCATTAACCCTTACAT
>NW_020854033.1:0-675 GCF_000972845.2 Larimichthys crocea | reverse complement strand
ATGTTAATCCTAAGGGATCATTACATTGACTCCCTGGAAAAAGAGCTTCTTACCTTAAAGGGGCTTTCAAAGGGAGAGTGGCGAGGCCCCTTCCAAATCGCCACCGTTTGGGCAAAGAGGAACCTGGGGAGACAGCTCCGGTCCGAAACCCTGGAGCAGGTAGAGGCCTTTATGGTCGCCGAGCTCGAGCCCACGACGGAGAGAGAGAAGGAGAGGGGGCCTGACAGCCCACCGCCTCCCCGACCTCCTGTAACAATAATAAAAACACAGAAAACACAAGTCACCACAAAACACGACATCAAAGCACTCATCCACACAGAGAGGGTTAACGCGGACCTTAAAATAAGAGGTGAGGCCCTGGTGGGGGCCTGAGGCTCCTCTCCACCTGCCGTACCGGAAACACCGGCTCTCTCTCCACCACTGGTTCGGGTCCCGGAGAGAGCCCGGACACCGAGCCGCGTGGACACAGCCACGATGACTGTGGAGACAGGGGGATGGTCACCTCCACAAGAGGGAAACATAATTAACATTATGGACGCGGCAATACCTCAGGTACCCCGTCCTCATCTGACACCCGCTGCCTCTGTGGATCTCCTTCCACAGTCACCTCCAAAACCCCAGAGAAGCCGGAGGTCAGGGTCCCTGGCACAGGAAAAAACAGAAAAACAAAATGAA
>NW_020854032.1:0-700 GCF_000972845.2 Larimichthys crocea | reverse complement strand
ATACATAACATCACACATTATATAACAGAATAGAATAATAGAAAACAAGAATCAGGGGTTGAGATGGTTTTCTTTGGGTTATGTTCCCTTTATTGAAATGTTGCATGAATATTGGTACTTAGATTTGTTGTGTTAGAAAGGCTGGACGTTTTAACTGTAGAACTGTGTGTTTAGTTCAGGGATTAGGCGCCATCTATTGGCTGGATGTATTAATGCTTCCCATTTAGTTAGACAGCGGAGAGTACAGTTGCCGTGTGCATGGTATTGCACAGCTGACAGCTGCAGAGTTGTCCCAGTTAATGTTGTGCGTTTTTGAATACATAATACTGCATCACTGGCTGCAGGTTATTATTGACATTTAAGTTAATATCGCCCTGTTAACCTTACATGATGATCATGGTAATTTAGGTGTGAAAGGGTGTATTTTATAGTTACACAGTTTGTCTGATAGCACTGTACTTGTTATCTCTTTGTTTCTGTAGAACCACAACCAACAGAATGGTCATCCACATCTGTCCTCATCACTATAACTACATCACAAGCCAACAATAAAAGAAGTATATCAAATCCTGGATTGTTCAATTGTGTTCTGACCGACACACAGTGGCGAGTGTAACAGATCCACCAGCCTTCAGTCACTGCTTCTCAGCTATATGTTGACTTTTGTGTTATACTGTGTTATTTCTTGTCTTGATGATAA
>NW_020854031.1:0-618 GCF_000972845.2 Larimichthys crocea | reverse complement strand
TCACCTGTAGAGTCCAACAGAAGAGCATCAAGCAGACCAGAGAGACAAATATTCAGATTTCAGGTGATTTGTAGTTTGTTAATGTCCTCATTATATGTCAAACAGTTGATATGTAGTTTTATATAACTACCATGTGTTGTGTTGTTTTATCATTTCAGCTGATTACTTTGGGGCCACGTCTTTTTCTGCCACTCGTGTCAGCATTATAGTGGTTACTTTGCTCATATTTAGTCTCGCAGCAGGCTTTGCTGTGTGGAAATGCAAACAACACCAAAACAAAGGTTAGTATGTCCTCTTATATGTACTCTTTGACTGTGATATATACAATCAGACACAAGGTGGCACTCTTGGCTACATCTTTGCAAATCAATGTTTATAAGACGTTTAAAGACATTATGTCATTGTGTATGTTAAGGATGTATTTTTTAAATGGGAATAAAACAAACTTAATAAGTATACACTGGTGACTTGTGTGAACCTGGGATCCTGTACTGTGATTGGTTCTAGCACCCCATGACCATGAAGTTATGTTCATGTTGAAGACTAAATTTAACTACATTAATCATAAATGGGTTCCTGTTATGTCATTTTGTTATGAAACACTGTATACACTGTAAG
>NW_020854030.1:0-2121 GCF_000972845.2 Larimichthys crocea | reverse complement strand
CCAGTTTTCAGATCAGATCTAGATTTAATCCAGTCATCCAGCTCGTCGTTAACACTGAATAAATACCACACAGTTAGCTGTGTTAGCTACATTTGGATCTCCTGTTGACCCGTCAGCACTAACATAAGGGCGACCAGAGAACATTCAGAATGAGACATGACCCAGTCTCATGTTCCAGAGCCGAGTGTCAGCTCAGTCAGAGGACGCTGATTATTTCTGCAGCTCATATGACACAACATCATTAGAAGACGATGAAGCAAAGTGAAAACATGTAAAGTGTCTGAGCTGAGTCGGCCTCCGCTGACCACACACGGACAACAATGGAAATCTGCATTGGTTTGAAATTGAGTTTGTTATCAAACACTTATCAGTAAATGAAACTTGAGACTGTGATAACGATGATAACTTGTGATGTTCAGCCGGTTTAATGCTCACCATGTTCACCATCTCAGCATGCTGTGTGTATTAGTCCATGACAATGACACTCTAGTGTGCAAGCTTTGAAAAGTTGGCATGCTAGGTTAGTCATGCTCATGTATGAATGTAGAATCTGTGTACGAAGAACTGCTGAGGAGCAAAAACACACCAAACCGTGGCCCTGAAACCGAGGTACACACAAACAGTGATGGACCAGGGCCCAGTATTTCAAAACTTGGAATCTGGATCAGGATAATCCGGATAATGAAATCCTCCTTTTCTCAGTCATGGATCAAGGTGATCCTGCTGACTTCATCTGAGTATTTCCAAACACCGGCAGGGTGGATCACCGTGATCCCGACCTGGCCGGATACAGATTTCCAAATCTCGTGTCTCCGCTTCCGGATCGAAACATGGCGGACTACCTCAGGAAAGGAGCAGCTGGGAGCACGACTTCACGTCAGAAGTGTAAGTTTACCGCCGTCTAATGTGCAGCGGTTTAAGACCATACGAACGCCAACCAACATATCATGCAAGCAACTTCTTGACCTGTCACCTGATTCAAACCAGGCCGTGCTAACGGGAGCTAACTCGGCTCCATTGACTTGTGTGTTAAGCAGCTAGCGGACCGCGAGCCATGGACCGCTCAGCTATTAAGGACAGCCGGGTCCGTATGAGTGCTGGAAATCCTTGGAAATGCTTTAATTGTATTGATACATTCAAGGTTTTCAAGTTATTGGATTTTGCAATAAAGTGCTTGAAATTGTAATTGCATTACTTTCATGGTATATAGCTCGGTCAGTGACACAATTAGAAACATTTCTCCATCCTCATTTGTCTCCCTTATATAGAAGGCTCTCACTGAACATAATTATGGACATTTATAGCTAAACAGCATCTGATTTGATGACGTAAAATAATCAGTTTGTACACAAACACTTTTTTTAAAATGACATTCAAGCTATTTCCAAACATCTGGAGTAACAATATCCAGGAGAAGTGGAGCTGAGACTTTGTCAGTCTCAGTGAAATCCACCTCTGAGGTGGGATCCAAAGGATCCTGACATTTTGGTATCAAGTTGATCCAGATATCTTCCTTAACTTTTGAAATGCCCAAATCCAGCCTTTTATCTGGATTCAAGGGAGGACTGGATTACAGGATCAGGATTCTGATCTTCAGGATCTTCTGTGTTGAAATACCCAGTTAGATTTAATCCAGTCATCCAGCTCGTCGTCCTCGTCCTCGTTAAAACCTGTTCGTGAGCCGTCATCCTACCTGCAGCCTCCTGAGCCGGCCTGAACAATGAACTATTGTTGAAATTACATTTTTATTTTGGTGTCCAAGGACATTTTGGGCATATTATTACGTACAACTATTCAATTTGTTCTCAACCCGCTAACAAATAAGCAGACTGTGATAATTATGGGTCAAACATTAAATCAGACTCTCACGCTGTTACACTAAATTACTTTCTCTCAGTAATTTACAAGCAGCAATTGTCCTCGCAGAGTTTAAAACAGAAGCAGCGACGATACATCAATCAGCAGAGAGAGACATCAACGATAATAAAGCAGAAATACATTCAAGGTAATCAGGGACAACCATGAACACCACGGTCAGGTCTGCACGACCATGTCATCGGAATCAACGACCAACACTGACAGGAAGTCACGTTTCAGGGCTGCTACAGTCATCTGTGTCCA
>NW_020854029.1:0-508 GCF_000972845.2 Larimichthys crocea | reverse complement strand
CCTACAATTAAAGAGGTGAAGAAGCGTGTGCAGGCAGGTTAGACCCAGATAGCAAATGTTTTGGCTGTATCATAGCATACATTTGGCATTTTTTTGGCATTAAGGAAGCCTTTTGGCTTAACTGTGGTATGATTAGGGTTATCCTCAGTCCATTGGGCTTGGGAACCGAAGGGTGGCCGGTTCAAGTACTGCGTGGACCAAAATATGGAAGGTGGACTGGTAGCTGGAGGGGTGCAAGTTCACCTCCTGAGCACTGCCGAGGTGCTCAGGAGGTGAAAAAGAATCACAGCTCCTACTATCAAGGGCGCCGCTAGGAATTTTGGGCCGCATGACAAAAAAAATCAAATTGGGCCCCCTTTGCGCAGCTACTAGTCACCACATCACTAGGACCTAACTATCCCATCAAAAGCTTTACATAACTCTAATCAAAGGCTTGCAACTGTTTTGCGTCTTGTAGTTTAATACTAGTCTTCTTCTTCTCCTTTCGGCTTTTCCCTTCACGGGTCGC
>NW_020854028.1:0-554 GCF_000972845.2 Larimichthys crocea | reverse complement strand
TAGAAGAATAAAGTTTAAAATCAGGATATAAATCAGGATGAACACCGGAGGGCCTTTTCAGGAGAGATGATGTTGCCTCTTTGGTATTTATTAACAGGTAAGTAACCAAGTAGTTACTTTTAACACACCACATGAATCTAATTAACCATAATGGTGATCTGTGACTGTAGATATTGATGTATATATTGAGTGTTTAAGACAGTGAGGTCTTTGAAGGAAATCAGTGCCAAAATCACTTAGGATATTTCTAAGATCTGACAACCTCCACAAACACATCTGAGTCTGGCAATTTCAGAGGAATCCACTCACTGTCACCAGATTTAAAAAGAGCGCTTAAAATCAGTGAAACTCATGAAAAGCTTGATTAAAGCTCAGTAAAAAAAAGTTTGAAATGAAGCAACTCCAGGAATTTAGGATGAGATAAATGTGTCTTGTCACAAAGCTGAATAACATAGAACAAATACAGAGGAGTGGCTACAGTCACTTGTGATATTCCTAGGATCTTATGGGTTTGAGGTACTTGAAATAAGCGAAGTAAAACAAACATGACGCAT
>NW_020854027.1:0-1320 GCF_000972845.2 Larimichthys crocea | reverse complement strand
GCATATTACGCCGCAGATCTGACTGTTAGGTAAAGCCTACATCCGTGTTGGGACTTCTGTCTGCTTCTCTAAACAGGGAGAGTGCTGACCGCTGTTTACTGTAGATAACACGCTCGAGCATGCATAAGTGCTTCATACAAGCCCAATTTAAAAAAACTCAAATTATGCCTTTAAGATATAACAGTGGTGGAGAGTTTGTTACTACAAATATCAGGAGAACTCGTCTCTGAATATATTGGCTCAAAGTTCATCCAAATCACTCGTTTGACACACACTTTCTGCTGTTATTTTGCGAACTATTTGGGTCACTTCTAGAGTTTGTTTTATGACCAAATACCTGCAAAACATTTGGCCTTCCCATCAGCCACAGGTGCACTGTGTCTTTAGTGCTAATTAGCAAATTTTAAAAATGCTAACATGCCAAATGATGATGATGATCATCATATTAAACATTGTACCTTCTAAACATCCGCAAGTTAGCATTGTCACTGTGGGCATGACCGTAGTCTTGTTCGACATCAACATCCACAGGTAATGTGAGCACAGTTAATGTTTTTGTGGTTATGTTTATGCAATCAAAGCACTTTGGTAAGTAGTAAGTAAGTAGTAGCTTAAATGTAAACACATATGGGATTACTAACCCTAAGCCTCATCTCTGTTGCACTTTGTACACCCACCACTTACCAAGACTATTTCCCTACAGACTACGGAAGCGCATTGCTGCCACCCCCCCCCAAAAATTTATTGTCTCAGTATCACGTAATTACGTTAAAAATTTCACGTTATTTCGTGATATGAAATTATCATGTTATTTCATGATGTGGTATTTTCACGTTATAATGTGAAAGTATCACGTTATTTCGTGATATGAAGATATCACATTGTTTAATGATATGGTGATATTTTCAACGTTATAACGTGAAAACATCAAGTATCGTTTTTCATGATTTCATAATTTTACCAACACGCGTCCCTCACGGCATGGTTCAGTCCGTAAACTGACTATAGCTCGTCTACATAACTTAATTTATACTTTAATCCTGGTTTGAGACATACTACAGTTGTTGAACACTGTAGATGACATTGTTATCAGTATGCGTACTCTCCGAAGGATTTTGAAGAACATGGGGTTGTAAGGAACAAAGAAAGAATTATTCTGACCCGCTTGAGGTTGCATCGTTTCTTATTGATCTGATCTCAAGTGAAACCATACTTGATGTTTTCACGTTATAACGTGAAAATATCACCATATCATGAAATAACGTGACAAATGCCTATCACGAAATAACGTGATAATTATTACGTTATAACATGAAACTT
>NW_020854026.1:0-4017 GCF_000972845.2 Larimichthys crocea | reverse complement strand
TGTCCATCAAGTGACAGCAGTGTCCAGTCTACACAGTGAACACGGCGACAGAACCTCTGAACCGCTAGTGTCCAGTCTAACAGTGAACACGGCGGACAGACAACCTCTGAACCGGCAGTGTCCAGTCTAAAGTGAACACGGGCGACAGAACCTCTGAACCGCAGTGTCCAGTCTAACAGTGGAACACGGCGACAGAAAACCTCTGAACCGGCAGTCAGGCCTGACGACGATTACCACTACTCGCATGTGTGTTAGGGGTGTGTGTGTGTGTGTTGTGTGTGTGTGTGTGTGTGACACAGAAAGGAAGACGCGGCAGTGGAAGCTGCAGCCCACACGTACCTATTTCTAATTAAAAAAAAGACGAAACAGAAACCTATCCTACTTCCTTCTCGCATTTGCCAAGAATCGCGATTCATTTTTTTGTCAACCGCTTCGATGTCGTTCCACACCATTTGTACCGATTTTAATCGTGCACGAGCCTGTTACCATCCCTAGTGTCCAGTCTAACAGTGACACAGCGACCGACCCCACCAAAAACCTCTGAACCGGCAATTGTCCCGTCTAACAGTGAAACAAGCGACAGACACCTCTGAACCGGCAGTGTCCAGTCTAACAGTGAACACAGCGACAGAACCTCTGACCCGGCGTGTCCAGTCTACCCGTGAACACAGCGACAGAACCTCTGAACCGGGCAGTGTCCCGTCTCCAGTGCCCCCCGCCGCCCGAACCTCTGCCCCGGCCGTGTCCGTCTCACCGTGAACCACAGCAACAGGAACCTCTGAACCGGCAGTGTCCAGTCTAACAGTGAACACAGCGACAGAACCTCTGAACCCGGCAGTGTCCAGTCTAACAGTTGAACACCGCAGCACTACGAGTGGGTTTCTTGCCGGTTTGGCTCCTGGCATCCCGGGCTGAGTCAGTTCAGTTGGCCACATTCGTATTCTCAAAAGCAGCACGGTACGGGCCTGCTGAACCCGGTTCTTTGCCTGCAACCGGCAGACTCAGTTAACAGCAGCTAATTAGCGGATGCACTTTAGACAAGTGGATCAGGAAAACTCTGTATATATCACAAAGCACTTTGAGGACCCCCGCCGATCGTTCGCCCTCTTTTTACGCCACTTCACAACATTGGATCAACATGATTTAACATCTGTTAGACAAATTAACACTTACAACTTTCTCACATAAATTGTCTGTCGCTGTCTTCGCAGACTCTGTCCGGCTCGTGAACTGGGTAGAGTGCTTTTTGTATGTGCGCTCCCGCGCCGACGGACAGTAAACTAAACTGCTGCCAACCATGGTGACTGTTAGCTAATGTTAGCTTGTTACATCTTATGTATTTGCTGGTGTTACCTGAGCAAATGACCTCCAGGTCGAAAGTGGATTGGTCCCCCATTGTATATACACACTCCCTAAATGCAGACCCGGATAGAAGACAAGTCGATCTGATGGACCATATGACGTTGTAGTACCCTCGTTTTTTCCGCCCGGTTGAAACAGCAGAGCCGCAGTTTAATGCACGACAAACTACATCTGCTGTCTCTAGATTCCAGTGAGCTGTGCGATCCACTGTCCTCCACTCTCCTTGTTGTTTCACCTTCAGGACACCAGCACACCGACTGGATCTCCACCAGTGGACGATATCGGGCTCTGAGGCAGACGAGAAACTGGTTAAAAACAGATGAAGTCACATGTCAGAAGTAATCAAAGCTGTAGCTTCAACTTTTACCTGAGGCAGGTGAGTCGGACATCTTGCCAGATGACAGGGAGGTTTTGAACTGAGTCTGAGCTCGTACGTCCAGGAGGCAGACTCCGCTGTGCATCACAGTGGAACTCTTTGGTCCACATGGAGCCTCTGTCTTTCCCCATGTTGAGTTCACCCTGAGGACTGAAGGAGCCCCACAGGCCGAGCCTCCCTACAGAAGCCACCTCTGCTCCTGCGTGGTCAAAGCAGCTTTCACACCTGAGGCAAAAACGACGTAGACTTCAGCTCCAGTCTCCTGAACACAGACCTAGTCCCATCACCAGCCTGACAGAGTCTATTGAGGAAGAGACAGAGTGTGAAAGAGAAAGAAAGACATGAAAATAGTTTAAAACTAAACTTGAGTATGGAAGCAGAAGGACTCGTTATCTGTTTTCCAGATATCTGCTGGCTGGTAGCCCCCAAATATTAGTTGTTGCCCCCAGAGCCCCCCAGATGGTGAGTACAAAGATAGTAGTCTTTAGTTGGTATCTCATTAAGTATCTTTGATTGTCCTTGAGCATTGGACCTTGGCTGATGTAATTTCCCTGCATCTGTCATATCATTTCACAACCTTTCAGATCCTTACCCTATATTACTATAGTACTACAGGCTTTGTTACTGATGCTGTTATTAGCCAAGAGATAGGACCCTGTGAGGTCCCATGAACCAACACTGAATGTCCGTGACCTCTGACCCATCGGGTAGCACAGGCTGCATTAAGAACTCACATGTATGAAGGATATTACTACATGGGCTCAGGAACACTTCAGAAAGCTGTTGTCAGTAAACACAATTAATCTCTCCATCTACAGATGAAGTTCAGACTCCATGCAAAGAGAAAGACAGATCTCAACAACATCCAGAAACGCCACACACTGCTGAGACGGACTGACTGAACGTGGTCTGATGAGTCCACATTGTGTTCTCCAGAATACATTTCTAATCCAAAAGAACTCAAATCAGAGCAAAAATGTATGTGACAAATATAAAAGTGATAACATTACCTGAGCAGATGATGTCCAAAATGGTGTAAAGAACAATCGACCTTTTAGTTAAACATTTCCTCAGACTAGATTCAGAATTGAGACAGGAAGGCGTGATGCGCATTGAATTCTCATAAGTATTACTCCAAGGTAAACTCTTTGAGGCAGTCTGGACCACAGAACCACAGTCCAGATGTCTACAGACTACGTTTGCTAATTTCAGGTCCCATCCACTGTCATGCATTGTTTTCCAAACTCCACCGCGCTTCACCTCGAGGTGACCAGAACACCTGGATCTTCCCACCAACCGGACGTCCTCGATCTCTGAACACAGGTAAGAGAGTCATCAGTCAAATAATCTTTTGTGTAACTCTTCCTTTATATTTATTTTGTCTGTTTACCTTTGAAAACTTCACTTTCTTCTATCTGGAGACCTGTGGAGAATAAAAAACAAACACAAGATAACACAAGAGAGAAGGAAAGGTTCAAACTGTGGAAAAGTCCTCTGTTACAAATGATATAAAGTGTGACACAAACTATATAGTGAGCTTAGAAAATATACTGGATGAACTTATTGACCCCATTATATTCACATTTAATGTCTCATCCTAGTTTGCATGACTATGTTGTCATGCAAACTAGGACTGGTTGTGGAAAAGAAACATTTACTATAGCAAAGTAAAAGTAACCAAGCCAACGTAACGGCATCAGGCTTTGAGGCAGAAGTAAAAGGGTTTTGAACCGAGGCCCTGAGGCAGTGCAGGAATGACCTAATATAAAAAATGCAATCAGATAATCGAATATGAAAGAGATTACCTGTCTCATTCACCTCTCCTCAGTTAGGCTGAACAGAGAAACTAATTCATGCTTTTATTACCTTAAGACTCGATTCACGCCCCAAAAAACACCAGGCTGCTTACAGCTGGTACAGAACTCTGCAGCCCGAGTACTGACGACGACCAGACAGAGGGCACATGTAACCCCCATTTTAAGATCCCTGCTCTGGTTGTTCATTCGTTTTAGAGAAGAGCACACTATTTTACTATTCCAAATTTTTCTTCCGTATATTTTTCTGTCGACTAATCCTCCCACAGTTTTGGTCATCAAAACAACCGGCTCGACCAGGAATGGTGTGCTGTGACTTTTCTAAGCGTTTCACGGAATGGTTTTGAAATTCTGACATTTCCTTCCTCAACTTTTTTTTTTTAAATAATTTTTTTCCACCTTTTTCTTAAAAATCTAACTTTAAAATTCAGAATTATTATGAATTACTTTTTTTTTCCCTTTTCT
>NW_020854025.1:0-2967 GCF_000972845.2 Larimichthys crocea | reverse complement strand
TACACAGGCGAGAAATGTATGATATAGACTTTGACTTCCTTTTTAATTTCGTCTTATCTATCTAAAACTTGGATCTCAATTTTAGTCGATGGGTACCCCGAGACAGACGGCGGCGAAGCTCGCAGAGATCAATTTGTGTGGTAATCAAACATGGTTGGGCTGACAGATCAGGCTTCTGGTTAGAGCCTGTACTGTAGCATGAAACACATAAAGAGCACTGGAACTGATGATTGGAACGGCTCTGATCCAGAAATATGGTTCTTTATATTAGCGAGGCATGAGAAGATTTGTGTGTATGCATCTGTCCATCCGTGCTTCAAAAATATGGACCTTTGCATCGCTTGTAAATTTGGAAAAGCAGCACGGAAAGGCTAATCTTTTCTGGGGTGGACACAAGATCAATCAAGCGCCACGTTTCTTGTCTCTCCTCCCCCCCTCTTTCTTCACTCCTATCAATTTTAATGGTTGAGGGACATCCTTCAAAAAAATATAATGGGACATGAAGATGGATGAGAACATTTGCAGCTAACTGTCTGGGTATAGAGCTGAAGATGTGGTGGGGGTGAGAGCAAGGTTCAGCCTTAATGTACCATCACGGGCACATGCATACTCCTGTGAGAGTGGGAGGTAAGAAGTATGTTCTTGTAAATGTATGCCACTAACAATTTTTTTCTTCATTTATTGATCTAGATTAATTTCTACAACAAAATATTTAAAAAGGAGCCTACCACAGTGTTCAAAAGGACAAGGTGATCCTCTCAAATGTCTGAAATGACCAGTCCAAAACTCAAAGATATTCAATTAACTGTCATAAAACAAAGAAAGGCAGAAAATGAGCAGTTGGCTGACAAATCAAATCAACCTTTCTAAAAAGAGATAATCAGATGTGTCAATCAGAGTTGCAGCAACTTCAAAGCAACTCTGGTGAAATTAGGAACAAAACACTACCCTATGGTTACTGAATACTTCCCTATTATTGACCTGAAATCTAAATGTTAACTCATTCTTACGATCCTTAGCTTTCACTTGCCATTAGTGCTTTACAGTAGTTATTACAAAAATATTTCTTAGGCATTGTACTTGACTTCTCTCCTATTATGTTTATGTACAGAAGCTTGCATCTTTAATAATATTCATAATAATACTTTGTACAGCATCTTTAATGCAAAGATGAACCTTAAAGTGCAACATAAAAATGGGATTAAAGCATTGGCAAGTAGAACAAAAAACAGGGAGCATGTAAAAAGAAAAAAATTGAACAGGGCCCAAAATAGCTGCCATGAGGAACACCATAATCAATACTGAATATCTGTGATGCAAAATAACCTGACTGTCTTCCTGACATGTATGAGGGAAACCAATCCGATCAACATATAGTATGTGTCATCTTTTCTATTGCCAATTCAACAGGGAGAGTTTCTGGACTACTCAAGTGATCCACCTGTATGTGTACGGAAGAAAATTAGCATTTTCTTGCTGCTCTGGATACAAAAGATAACTTCTCTCCCACTTTGCAACTGTATAGACTGAATACAAAACTAATGTCCTTGTGATAACAAAGATAATACCAGTGTAGACTCAGGTAAAGGTTTTCTATATGTGATGATCCATGCAGCACATTGCAGCTTGCCAGCCTTTTGTGTGAAAGCAGCTCAACCCTTTTTAAAAATATATATATATATCCATTACACACATAGCAAGTGGTGCTACAGAGGCAGCAGCAAGTCAGCTGTGTCCCCCTTAGACCTTCTCCGGTCCACAGGTTTCACATCTGCTGCTACCACACAGAACAGAATATCCACCGTTCTGCTGGACCAAGCTCCAGGGAATCGGCCTTCACCCCAGAAACAAATTAATTCCAGATCTGCTTCATTTCATGTCTGTCTGTCCTGTTGTGTCAACCTGGTGACACCGCTCAACATGACATTGTTTAACTCGGCCTCCTGAGCGCCGCCGCACTATAAATTCATGAAAATGGCTTTCTGGTTTTATAGTTAAAATATTCACTAAGACTGTTTTTGTTTCCTGTAGACAGATATGTGTGCATGCGTGCGTGTGTGTGTGTGCCTAAGTATGTGTGTGTGTGTGTGTGTGCCTCATTCTCATTCATATGCATCAGCAAGTTATCAGGGACTGCTGTGCCTCATTGAGCTGGGAAGCTGCTTTCCATTTATTTCTGAAATGCAGCAGAGAGTGATTCTGCTCCCGTCTAATAAAACTTATAAAACTGGCTATGCTGCTTTCAAAACTTCTAGTAACAACAACAAAAAAAAGGACAGCTCATAATGAAATAGGTTTGTACGCTGCACAGCTGAGGATGCAATTCATTACCTGGCAACCTTAAGAGCGGTTGGCTGCTACTGTAACCTAGTGGTGGTTTACCATCAGCACTAACTGCGAGGTTTTGACACCTAAAGGAGTCCTAATGGGTCCTTTTGTTTTAAATGCAATTCTGTTTGCTGTTGAATGACAAAGCAGACCAGTAATGCATCAACGCACTTGCACATTGCAAAAAACCTCATCTTATCCACATAACTCTGAGCTACGCTGCATTGCTCCTCTCATCAACATCTGCCATCCTGCTAATTAGCTCCAAAAAAGCCACACATCACTGGGTTTCAGTGGTGCACAGACAATGTGTGACACTCATGAGAGGAGCTCATGGACACAATGGGAATTGCAAAGCTCTGCCAGATCACAGAGAAAAATCAACTACTGTATGTTAATATCTGCAAAAAAAGGCCTAGGCACCAGCCTGGTGGAGAAAGCAAGCTGTAAGAGTCTGGTTGACCGTAGCGTAAGAGCCGTTGAACCTCAGGTCAACAAGGTTTCATCCTTATTGACCGAAAAATGAAGAAAAAAAAATGTCCTACTTCTTCTCCTGAACATCATTGGGAGGTTAACTGTAGTGGACTCCAGCAGAGAGGAGGCTGGAGCAAAAGCATGAAAGAAATGTAAATCAAATAA
>NW_020854024.1:0-2507 GCF_000972845.2 Larimichthys crocea | reverse complement strand
GTTAAGCGTCACGTCCAGGGCCGCGGGAATATGAGACATTATCTAAAACATTATCTAAAACCAGATATGTATAAAGTACTGGAGTAAAGGAGTGGAGTAGAAGTACAAGTGCTATATCAAAAACTGATTTGAGTAGAAGTTGAAGTGTTCTTTAAACACCATACTTAAGTGAAAGTACTAAAGTATTCAAAATAGTAGTATTGCAAGTATTGCAAGTAGAAGTATGTAAAAAATGCTACTCAAGTACTGAAAATAAAAGTACAAGTAAAAGTACAAGTACTGTTGTTTATATTATTTCAAATATTTATTAAGGCACAACCTCTTTGGCCAAAGCAGCAGTACAAGGAAATAAAAGGCCACATACAAAGGTCCGACCCCCGTTTGCAGAAGCTGGCTCTGGGGACGTGGAACGTCACCTCTCTGGCAGGGAAGGAGCCTGAGCTGGTGCGTGAGGTTGAGAGGTACCGGCTAGATATAGTCGGGCTCTGCCAATCCAGGGGCACTGCCCCGGGGTGGTGGTTCCCCTTTTTAAAAAGGGATTGTCAAACCTCGGACCTCCGGGAGCCAGTTTCCTTGAGAGGGGCTGGACGCTCTACCACTCTGGAGTTGCCCCCGGTGAGAGCTCAGAGCGGGGTGGGAATGCTTGTTGTCCCCCCCACTCTGCGCCTAACGGTGGGTTCCCCGAGGACGGGAGGGTAGCCTCCCTTCGCCTTCGGGTGGGGGGACCTGGTCCTGTCGTCTGTGTAGCACCGAGTGGCGTTCAATACCCACCCGTTTTTGTCATGGCTGTCCATAACAACACCCGCCAGTCAAGATAACGTGTCCAGATGTGCACTGGCACCGGACACCCTCAGTACGCATTCAATGTGTTGCGTTGTGTTGTGTCGCGGACTTGCGGCCACATGTTTGGGAGACTCGGTAAAGAGGGCGGAGCTGTCAAGTCAACTGAGCACCACCTGGTGGTGATTGGCTCTGATGGTGGGGGAGGATGGCGGTCAGACCTTGGCAGCCCAAACGGTTTTGTGCGGTTGGCTGGGAAATCTGTCTGAATCTCCTGTCAAAGGCTGCAACTCCCACCTCCGGAGAGCTTCACTCACGTCCCGGGGAGGCGGGGGACATTTGAGACCGGTGGACTGTTTCCGTTCCTCCATTGTCGAGGGCGGCTGCCCAGAGCTGTGGTCGTAAAGGTGGTTGGTGCCTGTCGCGGCGCAGCCCCCGAACCCGCGGGTGGACACCGCGGTGGGGAGCGTCAAGCTGAAAGGAGTCCTACAGAACCTTTTTTTTTGGCCTGGGGGACTCCTGAAACAGCTGACGGGTAATCGACGTGCAAAGCAGATGTGACTCGGCGGTTGCGGAGGCAAAAAACCAGGCGTGGGAGGAGTTCGGTGAGGCCATGGAGAACGACTTTCGAACGCTTCGAGGGGGTTCTGGGACGCACCATCCGGTGCCTCAGGCGGGGGAAGCAGTGCACTGTCAACAATGTGTTATGGGGCGGGTCTGCTGACCCTGGACTGGGGAACATCTTGGGTCGGTGGAGGGAATACTTCGAAGACTACCTCAATACCACCACACATCTTCTTTTTGAGGAGGCAGAGCCTGGGACGTGGTGGTCTCGCCCATCGGCTGGGGCTGGGTCGCTGAGGTATCAAAAAACTCCGTGGGTGGCAGGCCCCGGGGTGGGTGAGGTCAGCCCAGAGGCTCTGGATGTTGTGGGGCTGCTTTGTGGACACGCGCTTCCTGAAACTCGCGTGGACTCAGGGGCAGTGCCCCTGGATTGGCAAACCTGGGTGGTGGTTCCCACTTTTAAAAAGGGGGACCGGAGGTGTGGCTCCAACTAGAGGGGGATCACACTCCGCAATCTGCCCCGGGAAGGTCCTTTTTCGGGAGGTTCCTGGGAGAGGAAGGGCTGCAAGATTTGTCAACATGGTCCCAGGAGGAGCAGTGTGGTTTCCATTTTCATCCTGGTTATGGAACATGGGACCAGCCTCTAGTCCATTTCCCCTTAGCGCGGTCCTGGAGGGTGCATGGAGTTGCCCACCAGTCTACATGGCTTTTGGGACCTGAAGAAGGCGTTTCGACCGGGTCCCGGTGGGGTGCTCCGGGAGTATGGGGTTCCGGACCCATAATATAACTGGCGTCCGGTCGCCTGTACTCCTCGGTGCCATAAGCTTGTCCGCATTGCCGCAGGAAGTCGGCCTGTTTCCCGTGGGAGTGGACTCCGCCAGGGCTGCCCGTTGTCACTGGTTCTTGTTCATAACCTTTATGGACATCTATTGCGCTGGCATTGATAGGCTATGAGTTGGTATGCTTGGAACATTTTTTATAATAGTACGAGTAACGATTCAGCAATGAAAAATGTATCGAGGTAAAAGTATTCAGTTCATCAGAAACAATTATGCAGTAAAAGTTGGGGAAAAATAATACTCCAAAAAAGTACAGATCGGCATTTTAGTACGTAAAGTAGTTCCACTTCATTACTATACATCTCTGTACTGAACATATCTGAA
>NW_020854023.1:0-517 GCF_000972845.2 Larimichthys crocea | reverse complement strand
CACACACACACACACAGAGTTTCTTCTTGTTTTGGTAGCATGAGTCTGTGCAGTACAGAAATAGCTCAGAGTCAGCTCCTATGAATAACAGCAGAACTGGCAGCAGACGTTCGTCTCAGATGATCTGTGAGTTTTTAAACCGTTGAAGGTTTCATGAGACGAATATTTGATGTTTACTACAGTGTGAGGAGACGTGGAGCCGGTTGTCCACTAACGCTGAAGTGTCTTTGGTCAGTGAGAGGCTGTGACAGTATTTAATGACGTGGTTGTGTCGCAGATCATGAGCTCTCCAGAGATCGCCTCGCTCTCCTGGGGCCACATGAAGGTGAAGGGATGCTCCTCCAGCTACAAAGACTGTAAGGTCTGGCCCGGAGGCAGCCGGGCCTGGGACTGGAGAGAGACCGGCACCGATGTGAGTGCACACTGAATCATATGAACACACACCTGTCGTGAGATGCCAACAGCGCTCACGCATCTTTTTCCTGTCCAGCATCGTCCAGGAGTTCAACCTGCTGAC
>NW_020854022.1:1951-2183 GCF_000972845.2 Larimichthys crocea | reverse complement strand
CGGAACATCCAACAATTCTAGAACTTGACAGCATTCTAGAACTCACCAACATTCTAGCACTTGGCAACATTCCGGAACATAACATAATGCCAACATTCTGGAACTCTCAAACATTCTAGAATTTGCCAACATTCCATAACATGACAACATTCCGGAACTTCCTAACATTCTAGAACTGGCAAACATGCTAGAACTTGCCAACATTCCGGAACATGACAATATTCTACATTAT
>NW_020854022.1:0-1071 GCF_000972845.2 Larimichthys crocea | reverse complement strand
CAAACATTCTAGACCTTACCAATATTCCAAAAAAATGGCAATATTCTACAATATGCCAATATTGTGAAAAATTACAAGATTCCAGAATGTCCAAACATTTTAGAAATTGACAACATTCTAGAACTCACCAACATTCTAGCACTTGGCAACATTCTGGAATATAACATAATGCCAACATTCCTGAACTCTCAAACATTATAGAATTTGCCAACATTCCATAACATGACAACATTCCGGAACTTCCTAACATTCTAGAACTGGCAAACATGCTAGAACTTGCAAACGTTCCTTAAGATGACAATATTCTACACTATGCCAATATAGTGGAAAATTACAAGACTCCAGAATGTCCAAACATTTTAGAGCTTGACAACATTCCGGAACATCCAAGCATTCTAGATCTTACCAATATTCCAAAAAAATGGCAATATTCTACAATATGCCAATATTGTGAAAAATTACAAGATTCCAGAATGTCCAAACATTTTAGAACTTGACAACATTCCGGACCTTCCAAACGTTCTAGAACTTACCAATATTCTGGAAAATGACAAAATTCTACAATATGCCGATATTGTGGAAAATTACAAGATTCCAAAATGTCCAAACATTTCAGAACTTGACAACATTCCGGAACATCTAACCATTCTAGAACTTGCCAACATTCTAGAACTGACCAACATTCTAGCACTTGGCAAAATTCCGGAACATAACATAATGCCAACATTCCGGAACTCTCAAACATTCTAGAATTTGTCAAAATTCCATAACATGACAACATTCCGGAACTTCATAACATTCTAGACCTTACCAATATTCCAAAAAATGGCAATATTCTACACTATGCCAATATTGTGGAAAATTACAAGATTCCAGAATGTCCAAACATTTTAGAACTTGACAACATTCCGGAACATCCAACCATTCTAGAACTTGACAGCATTCTAGAACTCACCAACATTCTAGCACTTGGCAACATTCCAGAACATAACATAATGCCAACATTCTGGAACTCTCAAACATTCTAGAATTTGCCAACATTCCATAACATGACAATATCCGGAACTTCCT
>NW_020854021.1:0-1316 GCF_000972845.2 Larimichthys crocea | reverse complement strand
TTCAAACATTTGACATCTTTGCGTCAAATCTTTTTGATGGGGATTTATTTGTGTTTTGCGGCACAACATGAGTTTTTACAGATGGATTCACTGGTGGGGGTAGCAGATGTCTTTCTTCAGGTATTAACATGTTATTAATATCAATGATATTTCTTGTATTTTCAAGTATTGAACCTGCATCCTTTTGGTTCAGGTGTTTGGAGTTTCCATTTTTTAAACTTCTACTTTTTAAACCTTCTTCAGCTCTGAACTGATTTTTAAACTGAATGAAAGATGATTTCAAGCAGGAACATTCTCTCTAAAGTTACATCATTTATCCTTTATTCAGATTGAGAAGCTGCAATTTGTCAGAGATCAGCTGTGCTTCTCTGGCATCAGCTCTGATGTCCAACCCCTCACATCTGACAGAGCTGGAGCTGAATGGAAACAAACTGCAGGATTCAGGAGTGAAGCTGCTGTGTGATTTTCTGAAGAGTCCACTCTGTAGACTGAAGACTCTGAGGTCAGTTCCCTGATTCCCTGTTACGATTTTAGATCATATGTTTAAAGCAACACTACTTAGAAATTGGTATTTTTGCAAATTAGCTCCCCAAGTTTGAGTCCAGTACAACCATGATAAAGATGAACAGTTGTGTTTATTTTCAATGTGTTAATATTGTCTGATCATTGATAGTTATCTTTCATCACACACACACACACACACACCCACACGTTTAAAGTATCAATATCTCATGTCTGAGATCAGCAGCATGTTATTAATCTGTGTTGACATGCATAGTTGTATGACAGTTGTTCTGATGTTTGGATGATGTCTGTAGAAGGCTGACATTATGATGATCCACAATAACACAATGACAGAGTCACTCTACTCATTTTAGAGAAAATCTCATTGATTAGGACAGTAATGTTGAGCTGCACATTTAAAACCTGAACACATCTGATTGGATTATAAATGAATCAACATTTTTTTTCCAGATTGTGGAGCTGCAGTTTGTCAGAGATCAGCTGTGCTTCTCTGGCCTCAGCTCTGAAGTCCAACCCCTCCCATCTGAGAGATCTGGAGCTGAAAGGAAACAAGCTGCAGGATTCAGGAGTGAAGCTGCTATGTGATTTTCTGGAGAGTCCACACTGCAGTCTGGAGATTCTGGGGTCAGACACCATTTTTTATTTTTGTGCTGTGATTAATATGATGTGAAAGACTCTAAACTGCAGACATATGGTTGATATAATATCGACACATCCACATTGAGTAGAGCTGCCCACTTAAAACTAGAACTTAAGAAAAATCTACACTGGATAATTTACTGTGAACCTCT
>NW_020854020.1:0-633 GCF_000972845.2 Larimichthys crocea | reverse complement strand
GAAGGCTGGCTCTGTTCTTGGACTCGGACTCGAGTCTCTTGAGACTGTGGTGGAGAGGAGGACGCTGAATAAACTGTTATCCATCATGGACAATGAGCAGCACCCTCTCCATCACACAGTGGACAGACAGGCTGCTCCAGCTCTGCTGTCGAAGGGACAGATGCAGGAAAACTTTCCTGCCACATGCCATCACACTGCATAATAACAGCTAGGTCATAATTTACAGTCACTGCACATTTCTCCTTTCTTACTTTGCAGCAAATCAACACTTGCTGTATATACTTTTGTACAATATATTTTATTTACTATTGCTATTTTGATATTTTATTATGTATAGTTTGATCTTTATATTTTTATTCTCATGTTGTCTATTGTCACTGTGTGTAATGCTGCTGCTGCTGCTGCACTGTATTTATCTATCTATCTATCTATCTATCTATCTATCTATCTATCTATCTAGGTTCCCCAGGTCCTTCATCCCTGCTGTTGTCAGACAACACCTGCACCACCTGATTGTTGTCGTCTCCTGTTCATGTTCATTGCAATTTTTGTTTCTATGTTATTCCATTTTATTTCATGTATACCTTACAGTTCTTATTTATATCGGTGTCACTTATTTTTGTAATGCTATTT
>NW_020854019.1:0-660 GCF_000972845.2 Larimichthys crocea | reverse complement strand
CCCAATTTTAATGAGTAATAAGTTGGGGAATGTACTGAGAAATATGAGGTAAACTTGACTTAATTTATTTGAGTATTTTATAGCTTTTGATTTAAGGTCATCTTTACCCAAAATATGGAGTCTGTCAAATCTACCCAATCAGTGTATCCACCCACCTACTTGATTTATGTCATGTACTCATCCATGCAGCTTGCCTCTGTCATCGCTCTGTATCACTGTATTTGTCCTGTCTGTAAACACCTTATCACACAATTAAAAAAACAACAACCTGTAAACTGGCATCAGACACATTTGATAAAATTCATGACTTCCACCTGATGAAGTTTACATCTGTTTAATACCACTGTTGTAATTAATTTAATGAGGTTACAAAGCTCTTTTAATTAGTTCATTTGCAGCAGAAGTCTAAAGATGATGAGCACATTTCTTCAGGATGATGTGAATCCTATATTATTATACTAACAGAAAATTTACAGGGGGATGTATATTCACTGTGTTCTTCTTTAACTGAACTCAATGTTCCGGACGACATGGACACTGCAGGACAAAGCCAAGAGGGAAAGAAGACGAATTAAAACAAGAGAACACAAGGGGGAGCTGTCGTTTAGCAAGGTATTCAGTGAGCAAGAAGACACTTCCATCATCAGCTTATTGTTGCCT
>NW_020854018.1:0-501 GCF_000972845.2 Larimichthys crocea | reverse complement strand
AGGGTCAGGGATGGACAGGACAACAATGCTGACATGATCTCTTTCAGCAGATAGTATGGACAGAGTCCAACCACTAGCAGGACAACAGGTCAACATCCGGGCTACAGAGCTGTTCTTTGGTTGTGATGTGACAGGTTCAGAGTTCAGCTGGTATATCGGCTGCTCTTGCTTCTATGCCGGCCGGCATTAGTGCGATCAGCTGTTCCCCGGAGTAAACAAAGGCAGCGTGTCCGAGTGGAAGCAGCATTTAAAAAACAACATGAAGAAAAAACAAAAGCACGACAAAAGCACAAAAACTCTCTAAAAACAACCCTGCCAGAGAGGGCAGGACTCCACAGAGCCACAGCGAAGAAAACAAAAACGAACAAAAGAGAAAAAAGTCAAAAAGGACCTCAGAGGCTGGAGGAGCGTAACCATAGACATATATACATAGACGCCGCATTGAGCGGGTTGGTCGTTGGTTGCGATAGGTAAACCCGCCATATTGGATCGGGCAGATCT
>NW_020854017.1:0-715 GCF_000972845.2 Larimichthys crocea | reverse complement strand
ATGTTGTTGTCTATGTGAATGTTAATTAGCATGTTAGCATTAGCATGTTAGCTGACACGTTAGCAATTACCATTAGCATATTAGCAATTAGCATTAGCATGTTAACATTAGCATGTTAGCATTAGCATGTTATGTCATAGCTTGTCTGTCATTTTAGACAGAGAAGTTCAAATTAAGTGCCAATAACTGCTAAAATGGCCGCCGCTGGGCTTCTGCCTGCTGGCTTCTGCCTTCTGACTCTTATTTTGAAAATAAATAAGAAAATCTCAAAATAACATGGGAGTCTATGAGGCTGTGAAAGGGAGTTGCTGCCGAAACTTTGTGTATAGGGCTAAAACTATAAATGTGACAGCTTTAGCAGGCGAATGTGAGTGAGGGGACAAATTTTCCTACGTTTCTAGCTATAAATGATTTCTGTAGCTTCACATTTGCAGCCACAATCGCAGCTTACAAATTTATTTTTCAACGACTTTTTCATCACACACTCTAGTTCTCGAAAATTCTCACAATACACACCCATTCATTTTTTGGTGTGGTTTTTGGCGATTTTTGGCAAAACCGTTTGCTGAAACTCTTAGTAAAGTCATAGCACACCATTCCCGGCCGAGCCGGTCGTTTTGATACCCGTTTTGTGTATGTGCGACAAAAACTCTGGGAGGAGTAGCGAACCGAAAAAACCACAGAACCACAGGAAGACGAACTAGAAAAATTTCTA
>NW_020854016.1:0-692 GCF_000972845.2 Larimichthys crocea | reverse complement strand
ACCTTTTCATTCACACCTCCACAACTTCCCATAAGCTTTAACTGTGTTCAGATCTGCATTAAAGAAACCACTGTGTACGTTTTCATGTTAATAAATCACTTTAATTATGAACAAATCGTTTAACCGTGTTATTAAACTCAATCTCTTTTTCTTTTTTTCAAGTGTTGCTGTCATGCCTGCTAAAAAGACAACCACCAAGAGGAAGCCTGAAGCTGTCGTAGAGGAAGAGAAAGATGCCAAGAAAGTGAAAGGTAAGGCTGCGACCTTTTCAAAAGAAAAAGGTTTTTCCTGCATGTCATTCCCAATCTTTCTCTCTCACTCCACATTCCTGTCACTCTTCAGCTGTCTCTATCAGTTTAAAAAGGCCAAAAAAATATCTTAAAAAACAGACAACCAGAACGGGCTAATCCCATCACTGACAACTAAACAATGTGTGTGTTTGTATTTTATGTATCGACATGTATGCCTTGCTTAAAAAACACAATGAAACATTTAAGCATGCACTGCAGATGTATTTTGAACAAACGAAGTTTGCTCTTGTGAGACTTGTAACGTCTAAATTAAATTGACAACATGAAATTGTGTGTGAGAGACAAAAGGTAAAACCAAAAAGTTTTAATGATGGTTCTTTTCTCATTTGAAGTCCGAGTTTGCCAACATGCATAAAAGCTTCTGTTTAACTTTATATTTAT
>NW_020854015.1:0-692 GCF_000972845.2 Larimichthys crocea | reverse complement strand
AAAATAAATATTAAAAACACAGATTTGTTTTCATTTATAATTCATTGAGAGCTTAATTCCCAGGCACACACACACAAACACACACTCATGGTCTTGCATATTTAATATTTCCTTTACATAATGAGATTATAATTAGAAGTTGTAGAGCCTATCAATATATTACTATTGGTTTTATTATTATTATAGATGATAATAGTTGCTGTTATGCCTGTTGCTTTAATTGGCCTATGTGTATCATACGTTTAATTAACTTTCAAATCACTTTAAGGTTCATGTTTACAACAATAATAAAGTTAATAACTGAAAACTACGTGAATGAGTTAGACTGAACAAAATGATGAGCAGTCAGGGCTTTTTAAACAGAGCACAGAGAAGACATGCACATGTGCACTTATTAATGTGTGCTGCATCCCAGGTGCTCTCTTTGCGCACTCAGTTTTGCGCAGAAAAGCAGCAGCACGTGGGAAAATGTCATTTCGACTTCAGTTGAAATTTTTTTTATTGGTGTTTATGTTTTTTCACAACTTTCAAAAACACAACTGTGATGACGGAATATATTATATTACTAAGGAAGCGACTGCAACAGGTGAGAATATTATAAAGATGGCGCACAATAATTATTTAAAAGCCTCATTAAAGCATAGTAGCATAAAATATGGCATCGTAAAGTTATTCTCGTATGATAGGCTATT
>NW_020854014.1:0-811 GCF_000972845.2 Larimichthys crocea | reverse complement strand
TCTTTACAACAGCTTCAACAAAAAATGAATATTACAACCTTAATTAAATGAGTATTTATTGCAGAGCTGTTGAATTAAACTTCACAAAGTTTTAGCTTAAGCACCATGCGGATCAGTTTCTAAATGGCAAATGCTGACAGGGAATATGATATGATATGAAGTTATCAGGGTACTTTGAGTTGATGATTAATCTGTTGTATATTCAGTGGCGATGCAGTTGAAGATGTTTGAAGAGAAACTCCGCCGACACTGTCTTAGTTGTATAACTAATTTATTACAATAAGTTCAGTATCAGAGCAAGTAAAACATTACTTGGAGAGCCCCTGGCCGAATGATGAGACTCTCCCGAACTATGCAGGGCAAACCCTTATATACTATGGAGGTAATTCTTTCCATACATGCAGTCAAAGTAGGCAACTCTTATTTAAGAGAGGGAAAGAGGTAATTATTTCAAGACATGTGATAGCAAAGGATGGTTATTTCAAGACATGTGATAGCAAGGGATGGTTAGATTAGATTAGATCTAACCTAATACCAGGATGGTGACTTTCCGGCATCCCTATCCAATTGACCCCAAAGTCCAGAAGGCCTTAGAATACCAGCTAACCACACAAATAAGTGTCTCATGCAACCCATATATATATATAATAGTACTATTGTTAGTATGTGACTATGCATCTAAATCACACCCTGTTTAGATTGACTGCAGATTTCTATCATGTTTCACTTTTGACTTGCAAACCTCTTTCTCCTCTATTAATTTAAAATACAAAAGTAATGTTAATAATAGATTTAGTATAAAACTTATGTA
>NW_020854013.1:0-580 GCF_000972845.2 Larimichthys crocea | reverse complement strand
AAACATAAAAATAACAAATAGAAAAAAAAAAAACATTTACCAGGAAACAACCACTATACTGTTGTTGTCCCATGTGAAATTTACTGACCACAAGTAGACTTCAGGAAAACAGATCCCTGCATAATATCCAGTCCACCTCCGCCTTCATTTCCATCCCGCTCCCCCCAAAAACAGCCCATTATGATCAATATATGCAGAAATGTTTTAGCTACCCTGTAAAGAATACAGTCTTAAAAACATTCCCTATTTCTCAATATATTTATCAGTATCATTTGTTATACTATAGGATATTATTTCAAAAACAGCTACTTTACCTAACTCCGTGGGCCAGTCTTGAAATCTCTCAGACGGTAAATTGAACGAATCTTTTTTTTCATCATTTCATTCATTCACTAGTGCAGTGTCGCAGCCCTCTTGTAGGCGACGTGACAAATGAACAAAAGACCGATCTGTATGAACGAACCGCTGTGCGTACCGCTCCTCACACAGGCCTGTGGCTGAGCTGCCTGTCATGGGCCAAATGAACGAGAGAGTCAGTCGTTGAGTTGTGAACTATTCGTTTCTGTTTCCTGTCTTGACT
>NW_020854012.1:0-2189 GCF_000972845.2 Larimichthys crocea | reverse complement strand
TTGATGTTTGAAGGTAGAGGATCTGTATAGTGTGGAGAAAATTGCTTGCAAACGTTCCCCTGATGTGTGCGGATTGGAGGGAGAAATTGCTGAGATGTTGTGAAGTTCAAAATGGTCCATTGGTGGAGGGGACCGGCCGGTAGGAAGAAAGAACTTGTTCAGTGTCGAGGTCGGCCTAGGACTTAATAACTGATTAATTTATTGGCTATTATGCGCTGTACTTCATTTGTTTATGTTGATTGTGGATCTATGTAATGTATTTATTGGACCGCCTTAGGCCAAGGCGAATTAGGAGACACTCTCAAAAGTAAGTCAGTTACATCCGAAAGAAACAGTGCCTGAAGTCCCGCGGGGATTTCTCCCCTTCTGCCCCAACTCATCTGGTTGGTTCCGCCTTTTTTAACCCCAGATCACACCACCACTTACTTCCCACCCCGACTCCGAGCAGCCTATAGTCACCCGGTACAAAGGGAGAATTAAGACATGGACGATTACGAATAATTTTCAGTCAACAGAGAATACGAGAAATGTTTATTTGACCTCCATATGCACAAGAGTTGAGGATTGGATGTTTGACTGTTTATTTTCTGTTATTTGCAGCATATGCTAAGTCGGTGGATGAAGGACGGACAAACCTGATGTACTTGTGGAACCAGTTTAGTATGTACGCACGTGATAGGGTGAGATGGCGACAAGGGAGCCAACATGATACAGAATTGGAGAGAGAGGTGTCAGATAAGATCTGGAAACGCGGGATGGAAGCAAAATCATAAGACGAAAAGATAGGGAGAGATGGTTGTATGGGTAGCAGAGACTTGGCTACAACGATGGAGACACATCGCGCTGAGGTGCGCGCTACCATACTAATTAGTACGGTCGTAGGGAGCAACAAGGCGCCAGCTCGTCGCAAACCACAGGGCCACCCACCACAGGGTTTGAGAGAGACTGGAACCCTGTCCTGTGTCCCAATCAAAAGCCAAACAAACAACACTCAATACTGTTCGCGGATAATGTTCACCGTTTCGGTGAGCTGACGCCTCATAGGGATAACATTGTTTGACCTTGTGTTTTATGTGTTATTGGTATATGTAACAGAGGGATAGAAATAGAAAATTTGTCCATAAAAAGATTAGGCCACCCCTTTAATGGGAGGAAAGCTGATCCAATGAAGGTTAGTACCTCCTATCAGTTTGATTTGTATAGGGGTTTTTGGTTTGGCTTAAGGTTGATTAGAGTTTTTTAATGGACATTAAAGCAGGGTGATACATACTACTAGTATTCATACTACGTGATACAACGATTTTACTATTCTAGGAAATAGTATAAAGCCTTTTGATATGTGTATGTTTCCAGACCATCAGGGAAGCTCAACGGAAACTCTCACCATCAACCTGGGAAGAGTCTAGGGAAAATATGGAATCCTGGGGGGAAAAAGACATCAGACATTTGGTCTGTGTTGTATTGACACAAGATTAATGGATGATATGGAGAATCATCAGGTTTGGTCCTAGTTCTGTAAACCTGTTCACTTCATTAAAACGAGATAATGAAATAAAACCGTTAACACTCCCCCCTGTTGGAAAAATGTTATTATCCTTTATACTTTCTGTGAAAGTACGAGATAGACAAAGTTATAGGTGTCACTCTTTCCTTTTCCGGAGGTGGCTGCTTTCAATATAAATCTGTGTTGATCCTTTGCTGCAAGTCACTATTAAAAGGATCTACCTTAACATTCTGACGGTGTCCTGAAGGCTATTTGAATAATTTTCCTAACACACCCTGTCTGTCCAACACCTGTCTTGTTTCCTGCCTTTTTTTATTTTGGACCTGCCCCTGATTTGTTTCACCTGTCTCTCATCAGTCCTGTCTATTTAGTTCCTGTGTTTCCTGTCTATCCATTCTTGGTTTCTTGTGTTCATGTATTTTTGGTGTCTGTGAGTATCTGGCCCTGTTTCTCTGTGTTCTTTCTGTTTCTTATGCTTCTGGATTATTTGCCTGTTTCTTTGAGTCTTCTGTTTGTGTTCTGCCTAGTTTTCCAGACGTTTTTTAGTTAGTCTGTTTTTTGCCCTTTGGTTGTTTTGTATCCTGCTGCTGCGTTTCTTTGTTTTTTTTTCTCTACCGTTTTGTTTGTCATTAAAGTTACCACTTCTTGAATTCCCTGCAATTGAGTCCGTTCCCCCCCGTGACAT
>NW_020854011.1:0-817 GCF_000972845.2 Larimichthys crocea | reverse complement strand
CACTGGCAGCAGCCTCAGAAGAGCCACCTCTGAAGCAGAGAATTTCTTCAGGTCAAACACGTCCAGATCTTTGTCTGATGACAGTAAGATGAAGACCAGAGCTGACCACTGAGCAGGAGAGAGTTCCTCTGTGGAGAGACTTCCTGAACTCAGGGACTGTTGGATCTGCTCCACTAGAGAACGATCATTCAGTTCATTCAGACAGTGGAACAGGTTGATGCTTCTCTCTGCAGAGGGAGTCTCTTCAATCTTCTTCTTGATGTACTCGACTGTTTCCTGATTGGTTCTTGAGTCACTTCCTGTCTGTGTCAGCAGACCTCGTAGGAGAGTCTGATTGGTCTTCAGTGAAAGTCCCAGGAGGAAGCGGAGGAACAAGTCCAGGTGTCCATTTGGACTCTGTAAGGCCTTGTCCACAGCACTCTGGTAGAAGTGTGTTAGTTTAGGTTTGTCTCTGAAGACTTTAGACCGCCAGGATGTTCTTTGTTCTTCTGACAGCAGATTGACTCCAGAGTTGATAAAGGTCAGATGGACATGAAGAGCAGCCAGAAACTCCTGAACACTCAGATGGATGAAGCAGAACACCTTGTCCTGGTACAGTCCACTCTCCTCTTTAAAGATCTGTGTGAACACTCCTGAGTACACTGAGGCTGCTCTGAGATCGATGCCACACTCTGTCAGGTCCGATTCATAGAAGATCAGGTTTCCTTTCTGCAGCTGCTCAAAAGCCAGTTTTCCCAGAGACTCAATCATCTTCCTGCTCTCTGGACTCCAATGTGGATCTGTCTCAGCTCTTCCATCATACTTGATGTTCTTCACT
>NW_020854010.1:0-1139 GCF_000972845.2 Larimichthys crocea | reverse complement strand
AGTGTTGTAAGAATTTTTGATTATTGTTTGTCTATGTAATTTCACTTTTGCTACATGTGTGAAGGCTTAAAACAGCTTGTATTATCTATGCTTTGAATAGCAGCATGTATAGTTGTTGTTGCCAACTATTATTTTGTAAATTGGAATTCTCAGTTTTTTTTCCTGTCACCCCATTTTTAGATCCCATAATACTTATGTATCCAGATCTGTCAAGTTTGGGACTTGAGAACAGTTTTTTACTATTTAATTTTCAAGAGCATGTAACGTCACTCTTACTCTCCTCTCATCAAGCCTCCCATATGCCTTCATTTGACCTTGAGCTATTAGAGCCATTGTTTATTCTTAATATTTTCAGTGACTAGATTTGATTGATCTTTTGTGTTAAATGTCAATGTGACTATACCTGGATAGTAACTGCAGTTGTTCCTCCACAACTCTTTGCTGTAAATCTAAACAAAATTCTTTAATGTGCCCCTTGCCAATATTTAATACTCATCCAGGAAGTGCTGCAACTACTGAGCAGCAACTTCCACACTCTGCTTTATTGTCTCCAGGGAAGTCAAATATGCATGTCAAATAGGGAGCAAATCCAGTTTAAATCTCTATCAGTAAGAGCCCTCTCAAGCCCTTTCTGTCTATTTTAAAGTATCCCTTAGATCCTAAATTTCCGCCACCTGTTGATCGACTCTTCTCCAAGCGGGGGGTTACTTATGGGTGTTAATACCGCTAATATCCTTTGTTAAAGTCATTGAAATCTACTAAACAGAAAAATGTATATGCAACACTGTAGTTTAATTTGTAATTTTGCCACAAACATGGGTTTCATAGGTCTTCTCCCACAGTCTCTGTGATACTTACAAAGCATAAGTTAAATACCGGACACAAGCCAAATACGATTAGGATACAGACAGCTGATGCTTACATGAGTTTGGCATTTGCTGCATCTTATGTTTCACTTCTCCAGCTGTAAAGGTACATTTTCACTGTGTAATAATTCCTACTTAAAATAGGTAACTTTTATTTTCTTTTGGCAAACTGTTTATTCATTGATTAGGTAAATTAAAACATACCAGTTACAGTAAGAAGACATGTTCTTGTATTCATGCTTCCTTCATGTATTCTAATCCTTCTCACAGATT
>NW_020854009.1:0-727 GCF_000972845.2 Larimichthys crocea | reverse complement strand
GTTCTTACAACATTTCTACAGCAGTACAGTTTGCACATTTTGCAGAGACCATAGTTTCTCCATGCTCGGAAGAAAGAGGTGAGGTGATTCGGGTGACTACATTGCTACATGTCACTAAATCATAGACACTGTTCCTTAAGTTAAGTACAACTTTTCAGGACACATCAAAGAGGTTTATGTGTTTTTTTTTCCAACATATGTTTCAATTCATCTCAAATCTTCATTGGCTCAACAGTTTCTGACAACCCTATCACCAGATAGGAACGTGGACATCCAGCTATATTTTTAACGTTAATTTTCAAATTTTCAAATTTTCAAATTCAACATTTTGTTACTTTCTACAATATCTCTCTCCCTTTTCTCTTCTCCATCTTTTGTTCAAATCCATGAACCACTGTCGCTCTAATCCTGAGAGCGAAGACGAGACAGCTCCCCCGCTCAGCTCCCTTTTGGTTTTACCGCCACCAGCCAACACTGGTCCATTTCTGAACACTTTCATCCATTTATGAGCCTGATTTCTCCTTCCATCCCTCAACTTTCATCCCTTCATCCCTCATCCTTCAACCTCCCCTCCCTTCAACATCCTCCTACAGTTCTAACCATCTTGGTTCACCTTTATCCACCATGTCTGGGTCTTTGTAAGAGAATGCTCCATATGTGGTGGAGTAAGATCATGCTGTTTGTATCTGAAGAGATCTTTTAGGAGAAAGGTGAGCTGACATGTGCA
>NW_020854008.1:0-691 GCF_000972845.2 Larimichthys crocea | reverse complement strand
GTCATGATGCTTCACAAACAGTCAGCTAACAAGGAGGATGGGATGACCTCTTGGGATCTTTTCTGGACTTACACAAGGACTAATGAAAACTCAGCCTAAGAAATCAGAGACTAGACCAGACAGAGGACACATACATCATTTTAAAAGCCTTGCACTGGTTACCCGTTAGTTTTAGAATTTATTTTAAGATTCTTATTGGTTTTTAAATCACTGAATGGCCTGGCACCGACCTACCTTGACCTACATGCTACAAAAGTATGCACCAAGCAGGTCCCTCAGATCCTCGGCATCTGGACTCCTAGTTGTCCCCAGAACCTCCACAAAAAAGTTTGGTGAGGTGAGTTTTTGGGTCCTGATCACTCCCTGTTACTTTTATCTCTGGTGCTTATTCACTGTACAGGTCTTATCTACTTTTACTGCAACTGTTCTTAAATTATGCTTTGTACCCTATAGGTCTTCATTTTTCTTCTTATTTGTTTCATTGTTGTAGTTTTATGCTTTTTTTCTTTTCTTCTAATCTCTAGTGTTTCATGCAACTGCTCTCTTACCTTAAGAACTGTTGTCTATTTCTTTGGGCTACAATTCTGTATGAAAGCTGCTATATAAATAAATAAAGTTAAGTTAAGTTAAATACAGCACAGCTTCTTTCTTTCTTCTGTGGACTGGATTTCCCTCATATTTATTTATTTTT
>NW_020854007.1:0-605 GCF_000972845.2 Larimichthys crocea | reverse complement strand
CTGCATCCGCTGATGTCAAAATATCTAGGGAAAGTGCTGCCGACCAAGTTATCCACATTGGCACCATTGACCATAGTCTGAAACTACACATCAACAGAACACAGTGTTAGACATACACACACACATTTACACACACACACACACACACACACACACACACACACACACACTCACCATTGTTGTGCCATAAAGTTTCACTGCTGTTTCTGTCCCAAAGATATAAATAGTTAGCTCAATGCCCTGTAAAGAGTGGACAGAGGAGAAGATGAAGATGATGATGATGATGATGATGATGATGATGATGATGATGAAGACGATGATAGAATTCAAACAGTCAAATGTTTTTGGTCCTGACACTGAACAATACTCACAGAAACAGGTGTCTCATAGAATTCTATGTAGCTTTGCATAGCACTCGTCAAGGTTGGTAAAGTTTTGTACAGTGAACCTTGTACGCCTGAATTGAAACCACCAGTAAAATACTCTGGGTTTTTTCCTGTTTGTGTTTCACCAATGATGCAGTCCAGTCCTTCCATAGTGCCGTAATAGCCGTTGAAACAGATGGCGAAATTGCCCGTCATGTTGACCTGTTCAAACCAGAGAGA
>NW_020854006.1:0-1025 GCF_000972845.2 Larimichthys crocea | reverse complement strand
AAAATTAAAATCGCAAAATCCAAAATTTTTTATTTAATTAATAACTAACCATTCAGACCTCTTAGTTATATACGGTTAGTTATATACGCCATCCAATGCCTGGGGGCCGGGACTTTTACATTCCACTTCATTCATACCACAAATGTCAATTTCACACCTCAGATCAACAACTTGATCCAGCCTGTCCTTTTTATCTACTGAGAAAAGAAGTGTTTCTTTTTACATAACGTATTCTTACAAAGTTGTGGTTTATTAAATCTTAGAAATACTGAGGCAAACAATCAATGTTCAAACTGCCATATGTGTCTAAATGTTTAAATATTTTGGATGAACGGCAGTTAAATTCCACATACTCTAAAAAACATAAATATATAAGTGATTAATGAAAATTCTCACAAAGCTGTGGTTTATTAGATCTTACAAAGTTTCCCATTTTCAGCAGGTTACATCAGATCTGTGTTAAAAAGATTTCTCAAACTGTGGTTTTGTGTTGTACAACATGCTGCAGATTCTGACTAAATCTGCTCTAACGTGTAACAGAGGTTCTTGTTCTTTGATATCAGGTGGGTTTTATTTTGCTCAGTTTTTTTTTTCTTTTGATTAACTTATTACTTTTACCGTATACTCTGTGTGTCTTACCTACAACATTTAGCAGCTAGGTGTTAGAACACACTGTTTCAACACCAGATATACTAAATTTATGAAAGAAGACAACATTTTATTGATGGCAAATGTTCAAAGTTTACAAATACAGACTCCCCTTATAAAATCTTGATTTTGATTTTGTGAAACACTGTCTATTACAAATTCTTAGTCATTTGGGCCTTGTTGTATATTCTGCAAATGTTACATGTGAGGGAAATACCAGTGAGAGATGAACAAATAAACAAACCCATTGTAATGGGTTCTTCAGTCTAATTAGCTGAGGTTACATGCGATAGCTTTATACTATGGAGACATGGCACAAAGTACCGTTACGGATGCATGATACATACACACAACATAATAAGCCTCTGTAGTTCTGC
>NW_020854005.1:0-702 GCF_000972845.2 Larimichthys crocea | reverse complement strand
TAAACATGTTTATTTCTGCTGTGAACATTGGACATTTGAACATGGGGACTTACGGAGATTAAAATGTTCTGCAGCCAGCCTCAAGTGGCTGTTTAATGAATTACAGTTTTGGCACTTCCACATTGGCTTCATTTCACAGCCATGAAGGTTGCTGCTTGGTTGTAAAAGTGTTTTATTCTTAGATATATATTTTTCCAGAAACAAAGGTATTTTTCTCAAAAAATCCCACATGAAAAAACTATTTAAAAAAGATCAATTTAAATGTAATTTTGCAAATGGATAACATTAAAATCATTACTACTCTCCTTTTAGCTCTATCTTTGGTCTCCACCAACTCCTAGGGGAAATATCTGGCTCTTTATCAACCTAGCACTATGTTTCCCAGCTAGGTGCTAACTCTGTCCATCTGCTGCATTTAGAAATGGGACGGATGAGAACTGTGGGAATGAACCAGATGATAAAGTTGTGGGTTGTAAGACCAAAACATTGAGCTGAGGAAGTTGCTCCTCACTGCAGATGAGGTCAAAAATACAGACACAGTAAAGGTAGACAGCATACAAAAAATGGGACGTACGCGCTATCTATCTTTCTAGCAGCGTCTTCAAAGATTCTGCTGGCACATTATTAATTTATCATTAGAGAACTGGTAACAAGGACTACCTGATAAAAACTGGGACCGTCTTCAGGATTAATTTAGTAAAA
>NW_020854004.1:0-506 GCF_000972845.2 Larimichthys crocea | reverse complement strand
CCGGTTCTCGATTCCCATCCCTAGTGGTAGGACAGTAATGATCTCACAGCCAGCTATGATAACATTGTCATTAGTCAAGCACTGTAACATGAATCTTCTTGTTCAAACTTGTTATATGTAAATGAATGCTTTCTTTCTACATTAACAACCCACATCACAACATAAATATAACTGATTTACAACCATATAAAATACTTTTTTACAGGACACACATTACACACTCCATCTGTGTATCATTTGTAGACATGCTTAAGGATGTTCTGATGTATTATTATGTCAGTGTCCTGTGTGCCTCGAGGCATTTTTTCTAGAGTTTAAAAGATTAAAACTAAGTAAGTACATTTAATTTAAGTTCTAAAAGTAATCTCATTCCTGCGTTCTCATGCAATACAATAAATAATACAAAAATGTATTATTCAGGGACACTGAATCCAATTTTTATTTTATTTTTTGGAGTATTATAATATTTTGAAAATAATAATATAAACATAATTAATTATATTATT
>NW_020854003.1:0-547 GCF_000972845.2 Larimichthys crocea | reverse complement strand
AAATAATATATAAATATTGAGGTGAGCTAGTGCTGCTGTACCACAAACAGCCACAAGGGGGTGTAATGTTTTCATGATAGGTTTTCATTGTGGGTTAAACATTGACTGTGTCCTAATCTACACTACATACTGTGAGAAGACCGCTTAGACTTTTACCTTTCTCAGGTTAGACTCAACCAAAAATATAAAGAGGCACACTGTTATTGGTATTTTTGGTTATGATTTAATGATCACAAGTCAAACTTCCCGTTTTTCTTGGACTCCGATCCAAAGAGCACTCCACGTATCTCCAATCCACTGGCATTTGCTCCCACACTACACAGTGACTGTTTACAGTGTGAAATGTGTTAATTCTGTATGCCCTTATTGTATGTTTGTGCCAACAAGAGATATAAGAATATCTGTGCAAAGACATTTCTAATGTGGGACAACGGCAAACATTGACACATCCATACTGACTGTTTTGCATGAACTTAATTAAGTTGCTTTTCTAGTTTGACACGGCATACTTAATAATTAATATGTATGCAATGATATGCTAAGCAAA
>NW_020854002.1:0-811 GCF_000972845.2 Larimichthys crocea | reverse complement strand
TGTGTGTGTGTGTGTGTCTCTTTAAAGTCTCGTCTGAATTGTAAATGATGTTTCAGCAGGTCAGGATTCTGTCACTCATCGTTTAACAAACCCCACGTCACCTGGTGCTACATTCATCCTTCATCGGCTGAGACTCTCTGTCACAAACGTTGCATCAACAACAGGTTGAACAAACAGTTTGCTTCTGTTCGCCGCTAACTCCACGTCTGCACTAACACTAAAAACTGTTTGTGCAGATCGAACCAGGACTCGTCTGATTGTTTCCCCTCACGTCACTTTTCCAGCGTCCTTTAAAATCCCCATGAAACATCAAACATGCAGCTAACGCTATGAATACAGCTACACGGCTAGCAGCTAGCCACAGTTAGCGCTTCACTGCATAGCAACAAGTAATGGTAGCTAATGTTAGCAGTTAGCTACCATTAGCACTAGCTCCAAACCAACTCAGTGTTAGCTGTATTAGCTTTAGCTCTACTGCTACTTAACAATTTTTACAACTAGTAATGGTAGCTAATGTTAGCAGTAAGCTACATTAGCACTAGCTCCAAACCAACTTAGTGTTAGCTGTATTAGCTTTAGCTCTACTACTACTTAGCAATCTTTACTACCAGGTAATGGTAGCTAATGTTAGCAGTGAGCTAACACGGAGAAAGTTCATAACGTTAGCTAATGTTAGCTTTAACATCCAAACCAACTAAAATAGCTAATGTTAGCAGTTAGCTACATTAGCACTAGCTCTAAACCAACTGGATCCTCAGTGCTAGCTGTATTAGCTTTAGCTCCACTGCTACATAGCAATCTTTACTACCAG
>NW_020854001.1:1626-1846 GCF_000972845.2 Larimichthys crocea | reverse complement strand
TGTTACAGCTCCATTTATTTTTAATATTCGTTTTTTTTTACACCATTGTCAGCTTTCTTGATTTCTCACTTTAAATCAATATGCCGAATTGAACATCTAACTGGGATGTTTGTATGACACATACGTTCCAAACAACGCCAGAGGTTTCAGCCAGGACATTGTCCCCAAGACACTGAAGCTCCTGACCCCCTGGTGGGTCTTAGATGTTTTTATATTCCAG